>NC_134595.1:36912954-37022954 GCF_037038515.1 Microtus pennsylvanicus | reverse complement strand
GAAGTGGGGTGGGGATATTTTCCCATACAGCTCTACATTCACCATTCAGGGAGTTCTGGACTGCCACTGCCCGTGTGCCTCCACTTGGGGACACTTGCTGAGTGTCTGTCCACTGAGAGGCTCCTATGGTCCTACAGCAGGGCTCTACAAAGGGCACCTACCAAGGTGAGCGCTGGCATTGCCCCAGGCTGTGCTCATCAAGTCACCATCCTGAGAACTGCCTGGAAAAAGGGTGTCCTTCTATCGCAAAGCCAGAAAAACACCCATGCCTGGTTCTGGATCACGGGCACACCCACACTCAGTTCTGGATCATGGGCACACCCACGCCCGGTTCTGGATCACGGGCACACCCACGCCCGGTTCTGGATCATGGGCATACCCATGCCTGGTTCTGGATCACAGACATATCCATGCCTGGTTCTGGATCACGGGTGCATCCATGCTTGGTTCTGGATCACAAGCTGGTCTGCCTAGGCCTTGTGACACGGTGTGGTCCAGAGTCTGAAGCAGATACTGTCCTAGCTGCAGAGGATACAGGTTTAGTGAGATGGGCAAGCTCCCTGTGCTCAAGAGTTTAGTGCAGGCAGACAGCTCAGCTGGAAGCTGCCTAGGGAGACTTCAGATTATGAACTGGTCAGACGAGGTGACAATAGGGGTCCTGAAAGAACTAACTTAGGCCCACTGTAATGTGGGCAGTCAGGAAAGGCCTTTATAAGGAGGCAGCCTTGAGTGGATCCTACCAGCTGAGGGGGATTTGACTCGCTAAGGACTGGGGATGACAGAGAGAGTCCCAGGCTGCCAGAACAGCATAAACAAAGGCCCCCAGGGAGAAGAGAGCTTGTTGCGTCCTGGGAATGTCAGAAATGTGGAAAACACTGGAGGAAGACAGAGTCCTGGTCCCCCACTATGCCCCTAGTGTCTAGATTGGGGGTTGAGAGGCCCAGTGGGCTGAAGGAGCTGTTGATTGAACTTGAGCTGTGGCAGGGGTCTTGCGGTTCAGGGGACGGCTGAATGTGGGAGGTGATTAAATGACAGGGGCCATACAGTCATGGGGAGACTTTCAGCTAGGTCCAACTCAGGGGACACCTATTAAGCCCTTACAGTGTACCAAGTACAGATGGGGGTATCCATTTGTAGTCTTGGCCAGCAAGGGGGGGTCTCCTAGGCTCAGGCCAATTGAACTGAGGATTTCTCAGTCCTAAAGTCCCTGTCCCAAGGAAGGCATGGGGGTGAGGTGGGGAGGGTGCTCATGTGAGGGGAACACCTTCTGGAAGGGAGGGGGCTGTCATCTAGAGTGGGGATACAGGCGTAGGGAATCAGGAGAAGGCAAACGTTAGCTGGATGGTGATGACGTGGTGGGGATATGTCATAGGCCAAGGGCTGAGCTGGGCTGGCGGGGTCAGTACGGCCTTGCTCAGCTCAGGTTGAGTCACACGGCCTGAACTGGGCCAGGACAGGGTGCCAGTGGTCAAGGTGACATCCCAGGCTCCACCTTGCTGGCCAGGCTGGGTGTGGGGAACTCCATAGCCTCCGTGACTGCAGTGGGGCGTCTGAACCTCAGCCTCCAGCCAGGACTCTGCCAAAAGCTGGTGGCTGAAGCTGGTAGGGGTGAGTAGGGTGGACAGACTGGCAGGGGCAGCTGAGAGTTGATTTAGGGTGCACCTCTTCCGCCCGCTTCCCTCTTTCTCTAACCAGTAGCTAGGCTCTCCTGTCCC
The DNA here is from genome assembly GCF_037038515.1 of Microtus pennsylvanicus. Classification (NCBI taxonomy): domain Eukaryota; kingdom Metazoa; phylum Chordata; class Mammalia; order Rodentia; family Cricetidae; genus Microtus; species Microtus pennsylvanicus. The sequence continues at coordinate 37,021,239 of NC_134595.1, read as the reverse complement.
AGCAGACCCAAATCAACTCAGAACCCAGGTCAGAGGCCCTCAAGCACCCCTGGGAAAGGCTCCTGGAACTTTCTAGAAGTGCCAAGTGCCCTGGGGGGTGGGGCCGCAGAACAGGGGACATTCCTGGCTTCGGGGAACCTGATAGGAAATTTGATTCCAGCTTCTGGTAGTGGGAGGGAGAGCAAGTTCTCCAAGTGTGTGTGTATGTGTGTGCGCACACTCACATGTAGGCAGGAACTTTGTGTGTGTGTGTGTTTGTTCTGTGCCACAGATCCCAGGGTCTCTGTAGCACGAGTGTGTGTGTGTGTGTGTGTGTGTGTGTGTGTGTGTGTGATTATGTGGTGGGGAGAGTCCTGAGTGCTGTGTGTGCCTGCGGGTGTGCCCGGGCCTCTGGCCTAGGGGAGGGCACGTGTGACAGGCCTGCCTGTAGTTGGGTGTGAGGAGAGAGGCCCCCTTGCTCCTCTGTGCCGCTGGCACTGGGCCTGGGTCCCCACCACCTCGGCCTGGCGGGACTCCAGCGGACGCCCTCGGGGGTACGCACCCGGGCTCCCCGTTCTGCCTCCCCTCAGTCCCTCCGCCCCTCTCCTTGTCCCCCCTCCCCCTGCCGGGCGTGGAGGGCTGGGGTGGGAGGAGATTGCGCCTGAGTTTCCATTTCATACCTCGCGGCTAAAACTTTCTTTCTGTCTCGCTCCTGCAGTCTGCAGCTTCTCCTGTCATCGGAAATGCCAGGCCAAGGTAAGGGACAGCGGGGAGCTGGTAGGGGGCGGGGTGGGGCGGGGCGGCTGCGGCTGCTCTTTGGTTATGCAAAGTGCGGGGCACGGGTCAAGGTGAAGGCCAAGGCCAGGGAGGTTCTGGGGGTCCTGGTCCCGCCGTGTACTGCCCTGCGCGGCCCCATTCGGCCAGCCTGGGGTAGCCTCTGCACAACAGAGAGTGGGGGCTGGGCCGTGGAGTTGTCTGACAAGGTACTACCCATTCTTCATGGGCCAATCCGCGCCCCCCACCCCCCCAATTTCCGAGCTTAGTTTCTCCAGTGTTTCCTGGCAGGTCATGCAGGAGAGGGAAACTGAGGCGAGAAGACCGGAGCGATTGCTTTGATTGTTCAAACACGTCCTTTCAGGTCTGGGCAGGAGGTGGTGGGTCAGCTTTGTGGAGTAATGGGGTGTGGGGTGATGAGGGTGTCATGAATTTGGAAGGCAGCTGCTGGCAGGTGGCTTAGCTTCCACCAGGTTTGCGACGGATTAGGACTTCTCTCGCTACTCTTCCCCGTGTCTGCTCAGGCTCCAGGCCGCCCCCTTCCTGTCACTTCACCTGCCCCTCTGGCAGGAGCCCAGGTGAGAAGGAAGCCACAGAGCAGGGATAGGTGCAGGGTCCGCTTTTACCCTCCGGCTTTACCTTTTTATTAGTTGGGAGGTGGTAGGTGTGTCACAGTTCTAACTGAACCCGATCCACCCCAAGGGCATGGGGTTAAGATGCCCACCTCTCAAAACGTTTTGAATGTTAAGTGAGCTCAGGCTGTGAGTCCTAAGTGCCCACGCCACAGAAGTGCTCAAAAATCAATCAATCAATCGATTGACCATCAACCAATCAATCAAACAACAAACAAACAACCCACTACTGAGGAACAGGCCTGATTCGGAGGAGAAGGGGCTGTTGATGGAACCTCAGGTCTGGGAGTGATCTGCTCCCGTCTGTGAGATCCTGACTATGCCCCCAAGGACTCCTGGAAGAGCTGCATACTATAAATTCTGGGCTGCAAAGGGCCTGTGGCTTGCAGCAGGAATACTGGCTATCTGGCTTCCCTGGCTGGGTTAGCTTTATCTTTGGGGGTGGGGGAGTCAACGTGTTCTTGTCTCCCTCTCATGTCCTCTTTGCTCAGTTCATCTGGGGCAGAGTTCTCCATCTTTAACCCCTGAAACTACCAAACTGCTTGCTCCTCTCCTTACCCCGCGCAGCCCTTTCCCATATCAGTGTTTCTCAGTGACAGTGAACATTTGTGCTCTCTGGGCCTAAGCCTTATGAGCACACGCAGTACACACACTATCAGATCTGAATCTTGTAATCCCACAGGGTGGAAGATCACGTTGCTTTGAATTGGAGGAACCAAGGCACCAAAAAGTATAGGTGTAGTTCCTCTGCCATGGCCTTTTGTGCCCCCCTTGATTGTCCTCCCCTGACCATTGGCCCATTGTTTTCTGTCCTTTTTTAAATGTTCCTCTTTTGCTTTCTGCCTCCTAGTAGCATCAGGAGACTGTTAAGAAGATCAGGTGAAGAGTTTACTGTCAGTGAAAAGTTAGTTGGAATAGGTGGCTCAGAAAGACGTGACAGACAGTAGTCCCCTGTTTCAGAAGGATACCAAAGATGACTTTTAGGGGCATCAGCCTGCCTGATGGACGGGTCTCCCCTGTGCTGGGGGTGCAGGTACCCCAGGCTATACAGTTCTGTGCTGCTTAGCCAAGGAGGCGAAGTTGAAGGGGAGGGGTCGGGCAGGGCACCTCCATACAGACGGAGCTTTTCATCGGATTTCCCCCTATAGGAAGTGGAACCTCCTGGTGGGTGTACTCCACCCAGCTAGCAAGACTCTACCCAAACCACAGCTCTCACTGCAGGCTGTTTCTTCTCCAGCTGGGAAGCTGAGTTCTGTGCTGCGGGCTTGTAGCTAGATCAGCTTGGTGGTCATCTCCTCCACCCTCCGCTTCTAGGGGAGCCACCAAGCAGCTGGCCAGCCCTCTCCACGTACAGGACCCTGCTCTAAGGCAGCTGATAAGCGGGATAGGCAGGATTAGCCCAGCACAAGTGCTTGGAGGAGGTGTTATGGGACGGGAGACCCAGAGGATGCTCCTGGTGCTGTGAAGGAGAAGAGCCAAGCAAAGGCCCTGAGGTGAGGCGAGCTTGAAGGAAGGAGGGTAAGCTGGAGAGTTTAGGGCACTAGAAACAGGACGGGGCTGCCACGGTGAGAGGCTGTGTTGCCTCCAGGCAAGGACAAGGCCAGAAGCTGCTAGTGGCATCTTCTTAAGAGTACCCAGCGAGTTGGCTGGTGGTGTGGCACTCAGAATCATGGGGGCAGGAGTGAGGAAGGGGCCGGCTGGGGTGTGTTTCAAAGTCTTGAGCTTTGCCGGTGGGTGGGATGTTGGGTGTGAGAGAGAATCACTGACTCATAGGTCTTTGGCCAGAGCGACTGGGGACATATGGCTTCGTTTACTGAGTTAGAGGAAGTGTGGGAGAAGGTTCCTTGAAAGCACTGTGGGAGATTTTCCTTTGTTTTGTGTCTTTTTCCAGTTTTCTCCCTTCCCTCCATTGGGAAATTTTCTTGCTGGTTCTTGATTCTGCCTTCCAGAATGCTCCAATAGTATATACCCGTGCTGGGATGGGGTTGGGGTATGGGTACACAGCAATATATAATGTAACAACAGAACTCCCTAAATTTAGAAGATCAAAGCAACGATAGCCATTTGTGTTGCTCACTGTCGCTGAGGCTCTGGAGTTGGAGAAGGGCTTGGCTGGCCAGATCTAGCCAGGCAAAGCAAGGCAGGCAACATTGTCTCCACCCCTACAATCCACCCATGTTAGAGAGTGAACTCAGGACCTCAGCTATGCTAAGCAAGCTTGTGAGTCTCTTGTTGCTTTTCTCCGAGATAGGGTCTTACTAAGGCAGACCTTGAACTCTGCTATAGCCCAGGCTAGCCATATTCTTACCATCCTGATGCCTTAGCTTATAAAGTAGCTAAGATGACAGACCTATATCAGCAGGCTTAGCAGCAATCTTCTGAAGGCCTAATGGGGTTTGAGGGACCTCTCTCAGGGGCTCTCTTTTGGGGCTACCAGTGGGGCTGGCTGCAGATAAAAGCCTCTCTTCAGCTTTGTGGTCTTCTGCTAAGGGCACTTGAGCATTCTCATGTGGTACTGGCTGCCTGGGAATGACTCAAGAGCATGGAGACAGGAACACTATGTCTTTTCCATTCCAGGCTTAGAAGTCTCCCACTGCCACCCATGTGCACTATCTCCTGCAACACAGGGCAGCCCTGTGAGGTGGAGGGTCCTGCGTGGGCTTGTATGCCAGTGGGAGGAACCCATGGAGTCTTCACAGTGGAGTCATGCTAAGGCCATGCTAGTTACTTCTGTGTCTATGGCAAAATATCAACAGAAGCTATTCAAGGGGGGAGAGGTTTGTTTCGTCTCACGGTTTCTGAGAGATTTCATTTTCTACCGTGGTGGCGAGGCATGGCGGTGGGTGCATGAGATGGGGAGAGGGGGAAGCAGAGCCAGCAAGTGAGAGTCACCCACTGCAGTGACCTGCTCCCATGGCCTCGGCCCCACCTCCTTAAAGGCTCCTCAGCCTTTAGAACTGCTCTATAAGCTGGGGACCCAGCATAGGTAACAAACCCATGAGGGATACTGACATTCAGATTATACCAGAAGCTGGCTGCAAATGCCCAGAGGAAAGGGCCAGGCTAAGCGATTCAGGGAGGCTGCCTGAGTGTCAGCATGCATCTCTGATGATACAATATCGTGTTCCTTCGCCTGTGTCTGCACAGGACTTCCCAACATGCAATCTACTCCCATTCATGTCGCAGGCTGGGAGGGGAGGTGGGCGTGGCTCACAGTAACCCTATTTTAGGTATTGACCATTGAAGCCTAGTAAAGGTGGCCAGCGGGGCTCCTGCATCTCTGTACAGTGGACTTGTATTGGGGTTGACCAGGTGAGAGGGGAGTGAAGGGAACAAGGATGTGGGAGAGAAGGGTCTGGAATCTCAGTATGGTTCCAGCACACCCCTTCTCCAGTTTTTATAGAGACTAATTCTCCCACAGTCTTCCATTCTTGGACCTCTTGGGACCTTTGCCTGCGCCTTATTTTTTTCTCTGCTGTTGAGGAGTGGTTAGCATTTGCTTCCCACTAATTTTCAAAATTTACTTTTATTTTATGTGTATGATGTTTTGCCTGCACATATGTCTGTGCACTGTTTGCTTACCTGGCACCTGAGGAGGCCAGAAGAGGGAGTTAGAGCCCGTTGTGAGCCACCATGGTATCTGAACCCTGATCCTGTAGAAAAGCAGCCAGTGTTCTTAACCACTGAGCCCTCTCTCCAGCCCCGCATCTCATTCTACTTCAGATTTTCGCTCTGTTGTTCTCTCTGCCTCCCGACCTCCACTTTCTCATGCTACAGCCTCCATGTATTTATGTTGTTATTTTAAGTATAGATTAGAACCATTTTAGAGTTACAGGAGTTGCAGGGGCACCATAGGGCGTTACAGAATAGTGGGCCCAGGTTCCCCTGGCCCCCAGATGGACTCGCCAGCAGAACCTTAGTGTCCTGTTTTGATCAGATCAGATTATGGCTCCTCCCAGCAAAATACTCCTGGCCCCCTGCAGGTCAGATGGGAGTTACATGAAAGGAACAGAGGCCTGGGTGTGCCAGCCTTGGGCGACTGAGATCTCTCACCGGTTCCTTCCCTGAAGTTCTTTTCTATGTTCAGGCCAGGCCCAGGAGGGAAGAACACACCCATGACTTAGTCTCCTCCCCAGTACCCAAAGGGCTCCAGTTCACCTTTAAGCTCCAAAGGAAAAGGTCATCCTGTAGGGAAACCCGTATTTCACTGTGGTATCACCTCTGATGCTAGGCCCTCATGAACAGACTCACAGCCTTCTGTGTAGCTGTCTTGGAGGAAACTATTCTCGAGCCACTAAGAATAGCTGAGTGGGAGGGGCTTGCGACCCCAGGTTCAGTCTGTGACTCCAAGCCTGGTAGAGTGTTTAAGCTCCTTGGCCCTGGAGACAGACTCCTGTGTTTCAATCCTGACTGTCCCAGTAATGCTCACCGTGTGGCCTGTGGCAAGTCGCCAAACTTCTCGGAACCTGTCTCCTCATCTGTAACATGGTGATTATAATAGTACTTATATAATGGGGGTCTTATGAACACTGAGAATGGTAACCCAGCTGGAGTGCCAAGTTCAAAACATAGTGCTCAAAAAGTTAGGAATACTGATTCGCTTTGGTTTATTCTCCCTACTGTCTCTTGTCTCATGAAAGGTGGGGAGATCTGAGACCCCGGCACAGCTTGCTGAGGTGATGAAATCAAGACTAGACACTTGCACCAGCGCTGTCTCCACCCCCCTCTGTTGTAAGGGAAAAGCAAGGTCGTTGTGTATGCCAGTTAGTGAGGCTTTGGCTGTTTGCCACCTTGTGACACCTGATGAACATAGCCAGGACCTGAGGTCTTGTGTGGGTGTTGGAGTCACCTGGACACTTTAGCACAGACACCCGGGTCATGCTCTGCATGCTGTGTGTGTGGGCACTGGGGTTCTGGACAAGTGACAGGGCTGTTTGTAGCCAAGCTTGATACGGCTTTTTAGCAGTCTTGCTCTGAGGTGTTTGCTGGAGAGAAATAAAAACCTTTCCATGTGGTGATGAATGTGCAGGTCCTAAAATCACGAGAGACCCAGACTGGAAAACGCGGGAATGTTTTGCGTCAGGGCAATGGGTGAGCAAATGGTGATACAGTCTTCAGAATCTTCTTCCCGGGCAGTAAAAAGTCATAGGCTTGGACTGGAGATGCCATTCAGTTGGGAGAGTGCTTGCCTAATGCAAAGGAAACCCTGGATTTTATCTACCCTCTGCACCTCATAAAGCAGGTATAGAGGTGCATGCCTGTGATCTCAGTGCTGTGGAGAGGGAGGCAGAAGGAGCAGAAGTTCAAGAGTATCTTCACTTAAATAGTGAACTTGAGGCCAGGCTACACGATGCCCTGTTTCAACACACACACACACACACACACACACACACACACACACACACACACACACACAGAGAGAGAGAGAGAGAGAGAGAGAGAGAGAGAGAGAGAGAGAGAGAGAGAGAGAGAGAGAGAGAGAGTCATGGATTAGTCTTACACACAGGAGGAGACCCAGAGACATGGTGCTGGGTGAGAGAAGCCAAACCCAGAAAAGCTGCACCTTGGATGACCTGTGTACTATAGATGGGCAGAGTTCCAGTGCTAAGGACTATCTCAGTGGGTTCTGGGAGCAGGAGTCTGAGGAAGAGGGCCAGCAGACCGTGTGGAGAGTGCTCGAGCAAGCAGACCTGTTTGGCTGTCAAGGTGCTCATACGCCCGCTATACCTCTTGAGCCCTCCTAGCATCCAGGAGACGGAAGCAGCAGGACCTTAAGTTCTCAGACAACCAAACTAGGAGTCTGGGGAAATAGTTGGGTCAGTGATGTGCTTGCTGCACAAACATGGAGCCCCAAGTTCAGACTGTAGTGCGAGTAAAAGCAGCGCTGGGGAGGTAGAGACGGATGGGGCCTTACAGCTCCCGGGTCAGCCAGTCTGGCCAATCAGCAAGTTCCAGGTTCAGGTTCAGTACGAAACTCTGTCTCAAAAACTTACGTTGAAAAAGCAATTGAGGAAGACAGTCTTGTGCTTTTTAAAGCCTATTGTAAGTGTTTTAAGCATTGATTTTCAAATACTGGAACAGCCTTGTCTTCCTGAGATAAATCTCATTTGGCGGTGGTATATATATATATATAACTCCTATTTGTCGTTGGATGAGATCTGACAGTTCGGGGGAGGCTTTATGAGAGATATGAGTGTGGTTTTATTTTTGTTTTACAATATCTGTCTCTGGTTTGAGTGACAAGGTAAAACTGGACTCAGAATGACGTGGGAAGCATTCTCTGGATCCTGTATCTGCTCTTTATATTTTTTGGTTTTGTTATGATTTTGAGACAGGATCCTACTGTGTTGCTCAGGCTATCCCAGAATTCAAGGGAACTTTACCCACCCACCCACCATCTGCCATCTCAGTATTCCAGGTGACTGGGATTACAGATGTGCGCCACTGGGCCTGGCACTTTTCTTTTTGGAAGTGTTTGTAGACAACTGAAATAGATTATTCTTTAAATTTTTGATAGAATTCATCTGCGATGCCATCTGGGCCTGGATTTTTCTTTGTGGGTAAAATGCTTATTGTTAATTCAATCTGTATGTTGTATAGAGTAGTCAACTTTTCTGTTTCTTTTTTGGGTCAGATTTGGTACTTTGTATCTTTCTAGGAAACATATATATTTCATTGTAGTTACCTAGTTTTGTTGACATATAATCATTTGTAGCCGGTTGTGGTGGCGCACACTGGTAGGATTTGCTGAAGGAGGCAGAGGCAGGAGGATCATTTGTAGTGTTCCTTCATCATTTAATTTTTTTTATTATTTTTTATTTTTGTGGGGGTCACATGAGAGATGTTACCTCTCTCATTTCTGATTCTGGTCATTTGAGTCTCGTTTGTTTCCCTTCCTTCCTTCCTTCCTTCCTTCCTTCCTTCCTTCCTTCCTTCCTTTCTTCTTTCCTTCATCATCCTGGCTACAGATTTATCAGTTTCCTCCATAACGTAAAGGAATTCATTTTAGCCCAGCGGTGGTGGTGCAGAAACAGGTCTCTGTCGAGACCAGCCTGGTCTACAAAGCAAGTTCCAGGACAGCCAGGACTGTTTCATAGAGAAACCCTGTCTTGAATAACGAAAAAATAAAACAAACAACCCCCCCCAACAACCAATCAACCAAATAAAAAAAAGCAATTCCACCTCGCCCCGACTTACTTTTACAGAATTTTCCATTGTAATGCCAGTTATTGCTGCAAGAAGTTATTACTGTACTCACTTCCTACAGCTGCCCTCTTGCTCAAATTCTTTCTGAGGTACCGGTGTGTGTGTGTGTGTGTGTGTGTGTGTGTGTGTGTGCGCGCGCGCGCGTACGTGCGCGTGTAGCAATAACATGCGGGCTTGGAGTATGTTGCATGTATGTTCCCTATCTGCAGTGGCAAGCCTAGGGGATAAAGTTACACTGAGCCCCAATGGCTTCTTACTTTCCTTAACTGTGACTCCTCGAAGCACCCATTTATTTATTTATTTTGGTGTTTCTGGCTCCGGGCTATGTAAACATCACATGGGGGTTCAAAAGTCAGAGAGGTCTTAGAAGTTCAGAAGGGTGGGAGGGGAGGACTTGGAGCAGAGGGAGACACATCAGAGGTGGGAGATGGAAGGCTGGGGACAAGAAGAGGGAGGGAGGTGGAGGATCATGGGAGGTGAAATTTGCTGAGGGGGCACCGGTCAGCACAGTCTCACAGTGGGGTGTAGGGAAGGTTGAGGTCCATAGTGAGAAGTGGAGGGCAGAAGTACCTTAGGTAACTTAACACTTAGAAGTCCTGTCAGTGGGGTATGACTTATGTCAGTAAGTCTTCCTGTTGCTTCTGCTGGTGGCTCGCTACCTGCAGAGCCAGCTGAGACAGAGTAAGAGAGAAGCTTTTGGTGGGCTTCCATTGCCTGGGCACGACAACTGGACAGCTAGAACACCCAGTGCCCTGCCTGCTGGGGTCCAGCTGGGCTGAGAGAACTCAGGGTGCCCTGCCTGCTGGGGTCCAGCCGGGCCAAGAGAGCTCACAGCGCCCTGCCTGCTGGGGTCCCGCTGGGCTGAGAGAACTCAGGGTGCCCTGCCTGCTGGGGTCCAGCTGGGCCAAGAGAGCTCACAGCGCCCTGCCTGCTGGGGTCCCGCTGGGCCAAGAGAGCTCACAGTGCCCTGCCCGCTTGGGTGTTGCTGGGCCGAGAGAAGCAGGTGGTGTCTCATGGCCCTGGGATACAACCTGAGACCCAGTGGCCTCCAAGCAGGCTTTGCTTACAGGCCAAGGTTTGGTTTACATCACTGGCCTAATTGAGGTTGGCGTTCCTGGCCTCAAACACCAATGAATCCTGACTCTTCTGCTCACATGAGGTGAGGCACATGCTCACCCCAGAAATCTGGTTTCCTTATTGGTGTAAAAATGTTCACAACAGAATGGCGACATGGGTCAATCAGGTAAAGATGCTTACCATGATGCTTGGAACCCACTTAGTAGAAGAAGAGAACTGAGTCTTGCTAGTTGTCCTCTGTTCTACACAGACACACAAACACACACACACACACAGACATACAAACACAGAGACACACACACAGACACACACAGATACACAAACACACACACACACAGACATACAAACACAGAGACACACACAGATACACACACAGAGACACAAACACACAAACACACACACAGACATACAAACACAGAGACACACACACAGACACACAAACACACACACACACAGACATACAAACACAGAGACACACACACAGACACACACAGATACACAAACACACACACACACAGACATACAAACACAGAGACACACACACAGACACACACAGATACACAAACACACACACACAGACATACAAACACAGAGACACACACACAGACACACACAGAGACACAAACACACAAACACACACACAGACATACAAACACAGAGACACACACAGAGACACACACAGATACACACACAGACACACACAGACACACACACAGACACACACATACAGAAAGAGAGAGAGAGAGAGAGAGAGAGACAGAGACAGAGACAGAGACAGAGACAGAGAGAGAGAGAGAGAAAACCAGGGAAACCCGGAGGCCTGGTGGTCAGGCTGTAATCACATAAGCACATAAGGCTGGGGCAGGATACTGAAAGTTCAAGCCAGGCTTGGCTACAGGGTGAGTTCCAGGTCAGCCTAAGCAACTTATTGGGACTTTCTCAAAATGAAAAAGAAAGAAGCTGGGGGTGGGGTGGTGGTGGTGGTGGTAGTGCCTGCCTTTAATCCCAGCACTTGGAGGGTGGCAGAGTAGGCAGATCTCTGAGTTCAAGGCCAGCCTGCTCTGCAGAGTGAGTTCCAGGACAGCCAGGGCTACAGAGAAACCCTGTCTTGAAAACCAGGAAAAAAAAAAGGAAAAAAAGAAAATAAAGACAGAAAAAGGAGAGAGAAAGAAAAAGAAGTGGGATGTTAAAGCAGGTGCTTGCTTACTTGCTTAGCCCTCAAAAGGCTCCAGGTTCAATCCTTAGCCGTACACACGGTGACACTGATCTTGCTGTCACACTGACTTGCAAGGCTGACGTGAGGATTAGACACCTTGCAGGTGCAGGTGATATAGGCCCTTGTTCAATCAATGACTCTTAATCTAATATCACGGCATCCTAGGCTTGTAAGTCACCAAGTGTTTCCATACTAACCCAGGGCTCGAGGCCCAGGAGATCCACAGCGGCAGGTTAGGGTAGCTCCACAGAATGACATCCCACACACCCACAGTCACTTGTGGCTGGCCAGCTTCCTCCTTGGTTGGTTTTCCTTTTTGTTCTACCCTGCTGGGGACTCCCAGGGGGTGCTAGTGCCTGGCTGATGTATGACTTGGTGAGCTGTCTGCTGCAGTGGGCAGGTGAGTGGATGTTCATGGGGGGCCATTAGGAGGAGAGGGGTGTGTGTGCCCTGGGCACAGAATAAGTCATAGATTAACGCCCTGACCTGTTCCCACTGGCACTGGCCCCGGGGCACCCAAGCGAGGGTGCCCAGAGGTATCTGGGTTCAAGCCAGGTTCTTTGTGGCACAGCAGGGGGCCGGTCACTCTTGGGTCATGAAAGACGGGAGGAGCAGCCTCTTCCTGTCCGTGGACACTCACACGGCTTGGATTCCACCACCAGGCACATTTGCAGAGATCCTGTGTCCTTGAGCCCATGGGATCCACGGAATCCAATCCTCGGGACTTCTCGGTAATGGACACGAGCGTCTCCTCCGGGGCAGAGGAGGAAGTGGGCTGAGAAGTTAACAGTGTGCTCTCATGGCTGGTGAGCTTGGCATGAGGTCCCCTGATTTGAATGCAGGATTGAGGAGAGCCTTGGTAGAGTCTGAGCTGACCCCAAGTCTGACTTAACTAGCTGGGATGTGGGGCCGCTTTGTGGTTTGAATTCTTGATTCGTGGAAGGTCTTCCCTTACATGGTATGGTGAGAATCTAATGAATTAATACGTATAAAATGCTCAGAAGGGCAGATAAATGCGGGTGGCTGCTACCATTGCTCTGCTGTGGGTGGAGTCTGAAGATGGCTTCAGATTGTCTTCATTTTCTGCCTGACTAAGGCTTGCAGCCTTCCCTGGAAGACAGCCCTGGGCTGTCCTATGAGGTGGTAAGCTCTCGGCAACTGTGTCAGAGAGGAAGGCTGGACTGGGGGTGACCAGTCTCTTGTTTGACAATGTGGGGGCTGAGAGTCAAAGCTGGCTTACTTATTCCTGCCTCTGCTGACAGAGGAGTGGCCTTGGGCCATCTCTGCAGTGATTTGGTTGGGCTCGTAGCTGCCGACGGCAAGGGTCTGGGGTGTGGATGAAGTGTATCCTGCAATGCGTGGTGTACTGTGGCCAGTGGTTTGTGACTGTGGTGGCTGTGTATAGGATGCTGATTTGGCCTGTCTGAGGACCCCAGGGCAGAAATGCCTGTGTCACCTGATCTCCTGGCCAGATGTGCTTGCTATGCGCCCTGAGCAGCCTGTATCGTCAGCTCTCTCTGTTGGGGTGCCTGAGGGCTTCTGGGGGCACATCTTGGGTTGAGTTCTTTCCCTCTAAAGGCTTGATCCTTTCTTGTCTTCTGGTTATTATGACCTTAATCTGGATCTAAGGTTCTTTAAAAAAGTGTGTGTGTGTTGTGTATGTGTGTGTGTGTGTGTTGTGTGTGTGTGTGTGCATATTCCTGGGTTTGTGCATGTGTTTGTGGTAGCCACAGGACAACTGCAGGTGTCACCTTCATGAATGCCGTCCTATGAGACAGGAGCTCACTGGCCTGGAGCTTAGGTGGCTAGCTTATCCTGGGAATCCTTCTGTCTCCACTTCCCCGACCTGGGATTACAAATGCATGCCATTAGTGGGAGCATTTTCCTGTGGGCTCTGGCGATTGAGCTGAGGTCCTTGTACTGGCATAACAAGCACTTTACCGACTGAGCTATCTCCCTGCCCCCACTCCCCTCTACTTTTTGAATTATAAACTTTTCAGGTGATTTCAGCTTTACAGAGAATTTGGGGAAGTGTTTCAGGATTTCCCTTCATCTTCCACTACCGGGTTAAATCATTCCCAACTACGCCACAGTTGTCAAAACACAGAGGTTCTCCTGGTCCAGTACCACCAGTGAACAGACAGCCGAGGAGGATTCAGCTAGCACTCCTATGGCTGCTCTGGGATCCAGCCAGAGAATCCACAACGCTATAAGGCCTTGTGTCTCCTTAATCCCCTAGCCCAGGACAGCTCCTCCATCTGTTTTGTTGCTCATGGCTTCAACCCTGTCAGGAGGGCTAGCCTAGGACAGCTCCTCCATCTGTATTGCTGTTTATGGCTTCAGCCATGTCAAAGGGCTAGCCTCCGTTTGGTTTGATGTCTACTCTATCAGGTCTACACTTGCTAATTGTAAGGAACTGCCTCATATCCCCTGGATGTTTCTCATTTTGGTCACCTGTTTGTGTTCATATGGCCCTCACTCTGTAGGTTGTAGGCTGGGGTTGCATGCTTTTCCTGTGGTATGGGAACCCCGCTAGAGAGTAGGGTAGAATCCTCAGTGCTTGACTGTTTTTGGAGTCAGGACACCCAGGAAAGATGCACGCTTCCTATCTGTTGAGCTTAATTTAAGGCACAGGCTTCCCAGGACTTCAGGTTGGCAAGTGTGGGGCCTGCACAGCCAGCTGATGGGCTGTGAACTTAGACAGGGCTACAGCGGACTGTTCTGGATGCAGTACTTCTTATTCCCCAGAACATCTCCGAGTTTGCTCCTGAATCCTTCAACAGACTGGAGGAGACCCAGCCACGTGATTGAAAGTCTTTTCCTTCTTACGAGGTCACTGCTGGAAGGTGTCATTCATATCTCTAACATGCCGTGATAGCACGGCATAGGTGGTGTTTGTCACTCCCCGGGAATGTAGCTTGCCGTTGAGGTACCTACCCCCTCACACTCTAAAGGAAACCCAGAGCTTTGTGTCACCAAGGGTGGAAAGGATCAGGGTGCAGGGCCAACTTGGAAAGGAAATAGGAAGTTTAGGTCCAGTCTACCTTAGCTTCCAGGAGGGATCTGAGTGTGGCCAGCCCTTTCTTTCATCTCTAGAATGGGGAAAGGTCCTGCTGACTCTAGCCATGCGAGGAGTCAGCAGGATTTTCTGTGGCCATGTTTGAAGGTAAGCGAGAGTGTCCTTCCAAAGGGTGGATCTGTCTCGCTACTTCCAGCTTTGAGAAGGGACGTCTCCAAGCTGGACTGACTATCATGCTTTCTAGAGACCCAGACAGGATGCCCTTCCTTCGTAGGAGGACTGACGGGCTCTACTGGTTCCTCTTTTTGGCTCTGATCAGTTTGGGAAGGGAAGCAGAGAGGCCAAGGTGGTTAACCACAGAGCCAAGGTGGGAACTGTGGTTGTGTGGCAGGTGAGCGTGTGTATGTGTGCACAGTGTGAGGAAGATCCCGAGGTGGCAGTAGATATGACCTAGAGATGCAGAGGGACGTTCTGGGATGTGAACCAGGGGGAGAGCAGGTTGTCATACTAACTGGGCAGAGCTTCCTACAGTTAGTTCTTCAGGGCCTGATTTTCCCAGTGGCTGGAAAGGTACTATGGGAACTTGGGAGAACACTGTATCTCTTCTCCCCTCACCCATAGGACTCTGGTTTCTTTTTTTTCTTTTAAATATTTATTTATTTATTTATTTATTTATTTATTTATTTATTTATTTATTTATTTATACAATGTTTTGTCTGTATGCCTGCAGGCCAGAGGAGGGCACCAGACCTCATTACAGATGGTTGTGAGCCACCATGTGGTTGCTGGGAATTGAACTCAGGACCTTTGGAAGAGCAGGCAATGCTCTTAACCACTGAGCCATCTCTCCAGCCCAGGACTCTGGTTTCTATATTGATTACTTTCATGTTGCTCTGACCACAGTACCCGAGAGAAACACACAAAGCGAGGACATTTGATTTTGGTTCATGGTTTTAGAGGGATTCAGTCCATTGTGGCAGGCATGGTGGAGCAAACCGGTTTATGGCAGCAGAATTGTGTGGCAGAAGCTGTTCACATCATACTAGATAAAGAAGTAAAGAACAAGGCAGAAAGCAGGGGTTTAACCGTAAAAGCCACACCCCTAGTGACATACTCCTGCCTCCACCTGTGTGAGAACCACGGCCTCCCATAAGAACCCCACCAGCTGGGGAACAAGCATCACACATGAGCTTGTGAGGACATCATATGATAACAGTGTCTCACTGTGGTGTATCAGTGGTCCTTCTACACCTAAGGGGAAACTGAGGCTGTGGGGGTTGGAGTTGCAGAAGTGAGCGACATCAGACAGGGTCACACAGAGTAATCTGGTGGCTTTCTTGATCTTCACTGAGGACATTCTAAGGGGACAGGAGGGAGTTGGCTTAGCTCTGAGGCAGACCTTCCTATGGAAGAAGCCCGAGGGAGCACACGGCACTGAAGGTATTGCTGGGTCCTCTTCAGTGATATCTCCAGAACGTTGGGGGTGGTGTCCAAGGGAGGGCTGGGCAGCCCTGCACTGGAGATACGTGTGTTGTAGGGGCATGGAGAGTCATGGAGTCCTTGTGACTGGTCCTGAGCTTGGGTTAAAGCAGCATGGGAGGCTTGCTCTGCCTGTAAGAGCATGTGTTTTTCTTGTTCACTCCTCTGTCCTTCCGAAAGCCTAGACTCAGGGATGAGGACTGGGAGACGGGACTCCTGTCTGTGAGCATCTCTGGCCGGCTTGGCGTTACAGGTTCATTTTCCTGCTGTGAAGAGCCTGGCGAATGGTGTGTGGTGTGTGTATGCATGTGGGTGTGAGAGAGTGTGTGAGTGTGTGTGTAAATGATGTTTGTCCCTGCTTCTGGCTAGGCCCTGTGTGAAGCTTCAGCCTCCTAACTGGAGAGGCCAAAGTGGTCTGGTGGGGCCCTCGCATCCTGGTGCAGGGTGCAGGGATGGATCGGGGCTGGACAGAGTGACCATACACAGTGTTCCCTGCAGCTGCTTCTCTTGTCCCCGCCCCCCTCCTCCCCGGCTCACATGTGAGAATGACGATGACGATAAAAACACACACTGCCTGACCTCAGCGTCCAGGCATGTCCCCCCACCCCTCCGCCCGCCGCCTCGCATTCCTGGAGCTGAGGAGGCCAGGGCCACCCTCCACCCTCAGAGCCTCTAGCCGCCTCCTTGTTCCAGTCTGAGGCTGCTGTCCACCCTGCTGAGTTCTCTCCCACCAGTCTCTGCAGAGGCCTTGCATCCTAGGGAGCGCAAGGATAGGTCTCAGATGGCCTAGATCAGAATACTACACGTAGAAATAATAGAAATACTTATTTAATATTTATTATTTATTAAGCATCCAGGTACCAAGTTTCATAGTAACCACTTTCTGTAGATCAAGTCAACAAATTCTCAAAATAACCCCATGAGAAAGTATATATATACATTTCACACACACACACACACACACACACACACACACACACACACATCCACTTTTCGCATGAGCAAAAAGATAGTGTCAGGAGGAACACCTGCGGCTCAGAGAGGAAAAGCTGCTTGCCCAGCATCACCTAGCTAAGGAGTGGGCGGTGACAGGACTTCAGTGATGCTAATGCTACACATCTAAGCTTTACTCCAGCCTGAGTCAACCCAGACTCAGGACCCTGGTCCTGAGAAAAGATGCTAAGATGGGGGGAGGCAAGACCCATCTAGCCTGGCGTCCCTTGGACATTGGATGTCAGGAGACATAGGTGAGCTCTCCCAGGGCTGAGAGCCATGGGGCACCCTTGTGACCCCACGTTAGCTTTAAGGATGAGGCAGGAGGCCCTTTCCAGGATTTATCTCATGCGTTTGAGTGCAAGAAAAACACCCTTTATCAACATTTCCCCTTGAGACGTCAGACGCCAGCTTCTCCTCCGTGCTAACTGGACACATCCACTAACAGCTGGCGTTTCCAGGAGGCTCTGGGAGCTGATTCTCACACTGAGTTGGTGTATTTCTGGCTCTAAGTACAAGCCTCCATCCTAAACTCGAGTTCTCCTGACCTAAGCTCCCTTGCCCTTTCTGCTGACTTTCCCCATGTGGGCTCCCGGTCGGCATGGTCCAGCCCCTCTGTCTTGCTTTCCCTCTTCCGCCTCCCCCAGGCCACTTCCCTTCTTGTCAACTCTCTGAAGTTCCAACCCTGCTCTGGCTCTTTCTACACTAATTTCTGGCTTTTGCTTGCAAGGTTTCTTAAACATCGGAGAGACAAGTTGAGATTCTAGTTTTGCTGCCCAGGCCCTGGGACCTCTCTCTATTACATTTTCCCTCTGTGCAATGGCCACAATGGCATCTTTCTTCAACAGAGGTTTGGGGACTAGAGATAATGGATCAAGGGTTGGGTCAGAGCCTCTCTGGATGAATGGCGGTGGGGATTAGAGTTGTTTCCTTATTTTCTATGGAGCTGCCCACCCAGTCACAGCCCCGGGAAAGCCATATACCTGCAGGGAGCCCGACTGTGTCCCACATGGGGAACTCAAGGGAGTTTGTGGCTGTCTCAGCTGTAACCAGCCATGGCTCTTTCCCCACAGAGCCGTGGCCGTTCTAGTGTCTGTGCTGTGTGGTTTTTCAATTTCCCACTCGTTCTGAGGGATAGATTTCATGGGCTTGATCAACAATTACATGTGTGTGTGTGTGTGTGTGTGTGTGTGTGTTTGTCTCTGTGTGTGTGGTTATTGTCTTGTGTTTTAAGACAAGGGTCTGACCTTGAACCTTTGATCTTCCTGTCTCAGCCTCTAGAGTACCGAGATTAGAGGTGTGTACCATCACACCAAGCAATGCATTTTCTTTCTTAAACACATAATTTTATATAAAATTGTTGATCCATGTTTCTCTTTAATGTTCTCTGTGTACTTGAGATTCAGCATGGAACACAGTATACTTCTGTTTTGTGTGTGTGTGAATTCTTTTTTTTTAAAAAAATGTTAATTAAATTGGATTTTTGAGACAGGGTATCTCTGTGTATTAGCCCTAGCTATCCTGGAAATTGTTCTGTAGACCAGGCTGTCCTTGAACTTGCAGAGATCTGTCTGCCTCTGCACCCCCCACCCCTGTCCTGGGATTAAAGGCATGCACCACCACTCCCGGTATGATTTTTTTTTTAAATTGTTGTTGGTTTTGAAACAGGATCTCAAGTACCTTGCATCCTTCCTGCCTCCACTTCCAGAGGGCTGGGATTATGGCCAGTTTTTACAGTGCTGGAGATCGAACCCATGCATGCTAGGCAAGTGCTCTACTGACTAATATACATCCCCCACCTTCAGTTCCTTTTTTTTTTAAAGTGGCAGATTAAAAGCATTTACAGATGTAGCAGAATCTTACAATGGCCTCTGATCGCTCTGCTTTAACAACCATTGATTTGGTGCTTTTTTTTTAAATTTCTTTTCTTTTTCAAACCCTTTCCTCCCCACTTTTTATTTGTTTACTTTTTGCTGGAGTGTTTTTTTAAAACAAGCCCCAGACATGATATCATCTTTAATACTGCAGTGTGTGTTGTTAACAGATAAGAACCTTTTATTTTAACATTGCGGTAATGCCATTAGCCCAGTTAACATCTTTGGTAATACTTTCTTGAGATCAGCTTCACTCCGGTCTGTGTTCAATTTTCACTGATTATCTTAAAAGCATCTTGTCTTGCTCGTTTGCTCTGGGTCAGGCAGAAGGACTTGGAAAGGATACTTGTTGGAGCCTAGGTCTAATGTGATGGAAAACTTGGTCATTGCTTCTTACCAGTCAGCTGACGAGGTGTGTTCACTTTCTCGCGTGGGTCCCTGATTCCTAGATGGTGAATTCAGGAATCCACATCTTGCCTCTTCCTGTCCCCAGCCTCCCTAGCTGGCCTTGGCTGTGCTTGCCCCAAGGAGTGTGAGTGGGGCGGGGAAGCACCTTGGGGAGAGCCCGCAGGGAGGGGAAGCTTGTGCTGCTCTGGATGCTCATCCAGTGAGCATCAGCCCTTGAGATGTCCATGTAAGGATGCTGGCTTGCTCAGAGCATGGCCAGTGGGCAGTGCTGGAGGGGCTGGCCGCGGGTCAGCAGGTCTGGGAAGCACAGCTGGCTGCTTTGCAGGGTATGGGGCTGGCCAGGAGGGGATGGTGTGGGAAGCCCACCTTGAGCTGTGCTTCCCTGGTGGTCTACTCCCCGGCCCCTGCACATTTACTGCCAGTCCTGTCCCTGCTCTCCAGCCTGGCTGCTGTTCTCATGCTTGGGTGTCTGTCTAGACCCCCTTACCCCATAGAGATGTCCTTGGAGCTGGGAAAGTCACCCTCCAGGGGATCCTCTTCTTTCCCTGCTCAGGACACATCACTTCTTCATATTCTAGCAAGAATGGTTGCATTTTTTTTTTAAATGAGGACATGAGTATACTCAGGTCCTCATCCCATCCTCAGGATCCTGGGTGGTTTTGATGAAACTAGCGCCCTTCTCTGGCCTTGCTGCCCTTACCTGAGAAGTATTGCAGCATCTTGTAGATCCAATTCTTACCAAGAAGGATGCTTGATATTTGGGTATCTCTCTCTGTGTCTGTCTGTCTGTCCATCTGTCTGTCTGTCTGTCCATCTGTGTGTGTGTTGCATAGATTTTAAAGGATCAGCCTGAGACCAGGGTGAAGAAAGATGCCTGAGAGTCACAGAGAACCGTAGACGTCCATCCATAGGACCAAGGTTCCATTCTCTCCCTGCTTCTCCTTCCCTTAGGTCCCTTTGTCATCCTTAGGTGTTTGTCATTTCTCTTCTTGCTGACCTCTGTGCACCATCCCATTCCCATTGTGTCCCTTGGGACACTGTAGTTCATGGCACCCCCCCCCCCAACTCTGCCTCATTCTCCCAGGCCCAGCACTTTGCCTGGGCTCCTCTCTCTTATTCCCATGGGTAGAGGAGCCCCTGTCTTCATAGTTCCCAAGTTTCCTCTGTACTCTCTGGGACTCTGGGACTTGTGAAGTAAGCTGGGGTCAGGTAAAGGTTATGTCCTTCTATGCCCTACTTCGGGGACACCTTTCATCTTGAGGGTCCAAAGGTCCCCAAACAAGCCCCAATGACTACTATTTGATTAGCGATTGTCCACAAGGGTCTGCATGGCTGAACCCGTGCATCCTGGGGCCTATAACAAACAAGTTTTTTATTCACCAGAAAGAGTGTTGCCCCTCACTTGCCCAGTCTGTTAAGAGTGGCCAAGAGGGAGCGAAGTTTGAGATCATGGAGGAGACAGGCTGAGAAGTTGGAAGGCCTGGGGAAAGTCTGGGTCTCTTCCTTCACTGTCATGAGAGGAATGGCTATAATAACAATGGTGGCGTTAGGCTGTGGTGAGGAGGCCATGGCATAAATATGGTAACCCTATGTGGGAGTGGCTTCTTCCCTGGCACTGGAGGTGGTATAGTAGGGTATCAGTAGACCGTGGGGACAGGATGGCTTCCATAGCCCTCTCCTCACCATGAATGCAGGTCCCTTCCCTCCTTCCTGTGTGGGTATCTATGAGGGGAACCTATCCTGGGCAGGTTCATCAGGGACCCTGGTGAGAGAGGAGCCAAGAGGATTCGTGGCAGGCCCTTGCCAAGATGTCTGTGTCCCGGCGCCGGCTCCTGTGCAGCCCCAGGACAGCGCTGCGGGTGGGTGGAATCCACAGGGGTGAGACACCGAGGCTGGAACGTGCCGGGGATGCTTGGGGCTGCTTATCTCGGCCAGGAATGCACTGTGGTATTATTAGCCGGCAGCCTTCTCGCCGAGGAATAAGCCCCTGGGGGCATGTTGGACACCTGTCCGGCTCTGCCTGCCCAGACAGCCTGTGGGTGCTTGTGCCTGGCCAGCCATTGTGGACAAAACTCTCAGGCATGTTTGGGTGCCAGCAAGTATGCGTGCAGCGATGGAGTGTGAGTCTGGGTCTGCATGTGTGTATGGCTCCTGTGTATGTGTCTGCGTGCACATGTACTTGTGGGGGCATGCCTGCCTTTATGTATGAGCATGAACGTGTATGTGAGCATGTTTTTACCACACCTCTGTGTGCAGGTATGTGTGTAGATAAGTTTCAATGTGTGTACTGTATGTAGTATGAGGGTACTTATGCTTGCATGCATGCCATAAAGTGTGTGTGTGTGTGTGTGTGTGTGTGTGTGTGTGTGTGTGTGTGAAAGTGTATGGTTTGTTTGTGGCTGTGGCTGAGTGTCAGCCACTTGGAGGCTCCACAGGGCCTAGTGATGAGAGACTGGGCCATTAGTTCAAGATCATCCCCAGCCAGAGAGTGAGTTCATGGCTAGTCTCTGCTGCACGAGAGTCAGTTTCAAAAAGAACACAAAACAAAAAAGCCCTGATGTCAGCCTGATCTAAGGTCTGTCTCTGTCACTCATCAGTTTATGACTTTGGTGAGTGAATTCACCTGCCCAGGCTCACCTTCTTCTTTGGTATCATGGTGATGGTCACAGTTCTTACTTGGTAGTCTGACTAAGAAAAGTCTAGAAAATGTAGTATATGGAATACATTCATGGCTCAGTGGTTAAGAGCACTGTCTGCTCTTCCAGAGGTCCTGAGTTCAATTCCCAGCAATCACATGGTGGCTCCAAACCATCTGTAATGAGTTCTGGCGCCCTCCTCTGGCGTGTGGGTATACATGGAGGCAGAAAGTTGTATATATAATAAATAAATGTATCTTTAAAAACAAAACAAAACTTTAGAATGATGTCACAGTACCACCATCACCAACCACCATCTCTGTCATCATTACTACCACCTCTCTCCTTCATTACCTCCATCATCAGCATCATCTCCATTTCCATCATTACCTCCACCTCCCCCACTGCCTCCATCTCCACCATCACCTCCATTCCCACCTCTATCTCCTTCATCACCTCCGTCATCACCACCACCTCCATCTCCACTACCACTTCTATCTCTGTCATCATTACTACCACCTCTATCTCCTTCATCACTTCCATCATCAGCATCATCTCCATTTCCATCACTACCTCCACCTCCCCCACTGCCTCCATCCCCACCACCACCTCCACCATCACCTCCATTTCCATCATCACCACCAGCTCTGTCACTTATCATCTCTATCATCACTGTGGTTCTAGACCCCTAGCTTTTACTTCCCTGCAGGGACCTTCTATAGCAAGGGAACAAAAGTCCAGGGGAGACATGAGGTCTGATGGCTGAGGGTTGTGAGGAGACCAGAGTAGAGCTACAAGGACCTGACTCTATTCTTGGATGCTGTGTGCCAAGCTATACTATCTTGCTCAGGTTTCAGAGTCGCAGCAATATGCTAGCTTGGGGAAGGAAGGAAACCTTGGCAGGTTTTTCCCAGGCTCAAGGGTTCAACAGTCTAGAACCTTCTTGTGCAGCACACAGCTTCCCCTGGAGCTTTGGCGCTGGTTCTTCCTCCTAGCCTTGGATCCACTGTGGGTTATAGCTCAAATAGAGAACAGAGCTGCTGCCCCAGAGAAGGACCCAAGGAAGAGGCCCAGTATTCCTGCTCCCTTCCCCGGGCCAGGCCACAAGAACTTGGTCATCTAGCTCTTCACACCTGGTGGGGCTTGGGGCTGCCAACTCCTGCCTTCTGCTCCCAACTCTGATCAGACAGTTCTGGAATTCCTCGGAAGCACTGGGCCCCCCTCGGAGTCCGGTCCTCTGTCCTGACTCAACCCTGCCAGAACTTCCCACATTCTGTCTCCAGGGAGCCGACCAGGGTGTCTCCAGCACTGTGGAGGTGGAGCAGGTACTCTGGTGCCTGGGCACGGTGGGTTCAGGTGGGAAAGGGCAGAAGCAGGTGAGGTCTCAGCGGCCATGGGGGCCAGCCCTTCCCTGAAAACATATTTTCACAACTAACTGTCCAGAAGAAGGGAGAAAAAAACAAAACAAAGCACCCCCCAAAAACAAACCAACAAAAACAACCACTGACTTTTTTTTTTAAATGTGCAGTTAATGGCTGGTTGGCTGTACATTATTAAACAGGCAACTGGAGACGTGCCAGGGGGGACTACTCCAGCCAAGACTCACAGCCTGAACACAATGTTCCAAGAAGCGATCACCCACAGGGTCCCTGGGGAGGAGCACCCAGACGAGAGACTCCAGCTGTCCCTTTGCCTCTCCTGCCCAGCCGCATTCTGGTTCCCTTGCAGAAGGCGGGAATGTGCTGGTCCTGGGGTTCACCCTGCGACTGTGAGCTGTACTGTCCCTCATGGGTTCAAGGCTGCTGTTTCCATTACAGATAGGGCCAACGCCTCCTCATCTTTAGATTGGGGTGCAGAGGCCTTAATCGGTTCTGGATTAAAGCTCCTTCCTGGGGTCCACTAGGACTCCTTATTCATCTTTTCTGGGCCTCAATTTCAACTTCCTTTGAAGGATAGGGTTGGACTGAATTCAGATTGGGTGGCCTTGGACGAGCTTGGCAAACTTCTTCTAGAGTTTGGGGACCCAATTGCCCTATCTGTGGTCTAATTGGTGATACGAGGAGCCATAGTCCACCTTCTGGGGGGAGGTGCTTCCTCTCTCATTCAGCCCACGAGAGTAAAGCCACAGACTGAGAGTTTGGTCTTGGAGGTCAGCCCCTACTACCTCTATCTGTTTGGCATTTCATGGTTACTGACTTTAGGCAAGTGGCCTCAGCGGTCAGTGTGTCCCTCATCTGTGCAAGGCGAACTCAGGCCAGTATCCACATTCAGGTGAGGAGAGTCAGACTAACGCATGAGCTGGCTTATACAGGTCCATCCATCCGTCTGTCCTCCCTCCCTCTTCCTCGCCCCCACAAGTCAGGGTTTCACTGTGTAGCTCTGGTTGTGCTAGAACTCACTCTGTAGCCCTGACTGTCCTCAAACTCACAAAGCTAGGCCTGTCTCTTCCTCCCAAGTGCTGGGGTTAAAGGTATGCGCCACCACCACCTGGCTCATACCAGTTTCTGTTTCTGGTGAGTGTATATTAGCATACAGGTCTAAGGGGCTTCTAGATCTCAGGGACTCCTCCATCACAGGCTACTTTCTCCTTTTCACCACTTGTGTTATTGTGTGTGGCATGGTTTCTGTGTATCTGTTTCTCTAGGGTCTCTTGCCCTTAAGACCAAGTTTGCCTTGATGACAGTGGCTCTCTCTGGCTGTGCTTGGTGGTCTGAGCTTCCACGAGCAACTCTCAGAGTCTGTGAAGAACGAACGAATGAATGAGGGCTAACTGGGGCAGGTTCAAACCAGAGGGACAGCTGAGCGTTGGAGTGTGGGAAGATCCAGAAATTAAGAAAGCTGAGGAGGGATGCCCAGCCTGTGGAAGAACTATCCTGGGAGACAGTGTGCATGTGTATGCAAAGGTGTGGTCTCTGGTGAAGCTTTGCGGGGGTTTTGTTCTCTAGAGCAGAGCAAGGACGTCAGGAGGCAGATTTGCACCCATTGGAGCGTATTGAGGGGAGAATGGGTTTGGATGCTGTGGGCAAGCAGAGCTTCTGTTGGGCCAAAGAGGGTCCTGCAGTGGACAGGAAATACACCAGTCAGTCCCTATCATTTTGGTATTGTTGCTGGGTCTCAATATGTAGCCTATCTTGGCTTCAGATTCATGATCCTCCTGCCTCAACCTCCCAAGTCTTGGAAAGCTGGTTACTGTCATGCCCAGGGCCCATAGGGCTATTGAGAGGCTTGGAATGAATGAGTAACAATGAACTCAGACATCTGAAAAGCACTTGCTACATTTGAGCATTCATTAAACTGCGTCTCTCTCTCTCTCTCTCTCTCTCTCTCTCTCTCTCTCTCTCTCTATATATATATATATATATATATATATATATATATATATGTATGTATAATTTATATGGACTATGTATACACACACATACACACACGAGTCATGGTTCCAGGGTAAGGGTGGTGATAGCGTCTGTGAAAGGGGAGGATGTAGGGAGAGCTAACATTTATTGGGGACTGCTTTATCCCAGACCCTACACTCAGTGCTCAGAGCCATTAAGTACCCTCCTGGAGTCACACAGCCCCTAAATAGGCAGGCAGGCTTTAGAGGCAGTCCATGCAATATCCAAACCTGGGCTTTGCCCTCCAGTGTCAGACCAGGGCCAGGTTTCCCTGGTTCTGCCATGTTAGAAGGGCTGACATCCTAGTTCAGGGTGGAGGAAACGTAAGTTTGTTTTATGTAGTGTAATCCCAAGCAGAGTCCTCAGGAGGGAAATCTCCAGCTCTTGCAAACCCTAAAAGTGAGAGCTCACTAAAACACGTGCAGCAGCTTTGGCCATCCAGCCTGGAACAAGGTCTCGAGTAGAACCCTGGAGGGCTGAGAGTCAGGTTGTGACAGGAAGCGTGGGATGAGGGGAAGGGGATAAGGTGTGAAAGTGAGGATGCTGAGGGCTAGGAAAGCCACCAGAGACAAGCTGGGAGGGAGTAGAGGAAAGAACGAGGGAGTCACCGTGGGCTTTGGCTGGGGGCAGCGGGTAACTTCAGACGTTGGACACAGGTATCCAGCCAGGACCAATTCCCACAGGGCTACTGAGAAAGGACCAGTGGAAACTCGGAAGGTGAGAGGCCAATTGGCTAGTGCCATGGCTGACTTGGGACAGCATGTGCCAGCCAAGTGCTCAGCCACCATCTGGACCACCTTCCCTCCCTTCTGCTCAACTGCCAGCCTTGCTAAAGGTCAGTTTGTGGTGTGGCCAGCACACTCCCCGGAGGCCACTGCCCACAGCTCTGTCCTCATCGTAGATGCTCCTGTTCCTTTCTGCCTCTTGGGCAGTCAGTGGGGACTGGGTCCAGGTTCCCAGGGCTTCACAGATATTGGGTGGAGACAGGAGGTTGTAGTAGGTGGGGACATCTCCAGCCACCTTTCCAAGGCCAGCTGCTCATATTTGATTGTGTGCGTTCATCTTTTCTTTGTCATCTAAAATAAAAGTGGGGTCCTTGTGCCAGTATCCATCAGATATTTTTAGAGACATTGGTGACTCTAATAAATATCTGTCTGATAAGAGCACAAGGGCATAAAAGAGAACCCGACTTTCTGCTGGTGTCTGATTAACACGGAGTATGTGGAGCTTTCGTTTCCTTGGAACTAAATGCCATATTTTTATTACTGGACAGCCATATCGTACTGTTAGCAAAATTGAACGTCTCTTTGCCTTAAATCTTGGAATTTTCCTGGACTGAATTATTGCTAAGTCATTGTTGAGGACAGTAGCCCAAGTGAGAAGTTCCCTTACTAGTTCTGACCCATGTGTGAAGTCAGTTTAGTGTTTTCGTTCAGTGTCGTGTCTTAGTTCTCCCCTCCCGCCCCTTGCACGTCCCTCCCACATCTCCGTCTCATTACTGATAAGTATGTTGAACAAGCCAGGGCAGAGGACAGAGCCCTTTGGCAAGTCAGGAAGTTGACATTGATCTATTAATCAGCACCCTGTGCTGGCTAGGAATCCATTAGACTTCCCATCTCCAAGAATGTCACGGTGATTTCACCAACACCTTGCTGGATCTGGGAGCCTCCACCCATGTAGTCCGGGTTCCTTAGACTTTGGGGTTAGGGGTTCTATGGTTCTGTGAAGGAGGGGGTCTTTAGGCTCCCTAAAAGGATCCGGGTTCAGGGAAGAGACTTTGTTAGAAGGGAAGGAAAAGAGGGGGAGGGGATACCCATGAGGAATCTTGCTCTACAGATAGGGAAGCCCCCGAGGACCCCCAGCTTTAACGGTGAGTTTCTCAGGGGAGACCAGGGTTTATATGCAGTGACTTCTGCCAAGGACTAATGTCTGCCTAGGATTGTGCTCCCAAGAACATCTAGGGGGCCTTAGCGGCCATCAGAGAGGCTTGGTGAGAAGGCTGTAGCTGGGAGGTACAAAGTCTCACTTACCCTGGGCCCTAAGCCTGCTGGATCCAAGTGCTTCTCCTGACTGGAAGCTGAAGCAGTCTTAAGCGAGGGACACACCATCTATGTACTGGGGAAGAACAGTGGGCAGGCTGCCTGGCCCAGTGCATCCTCTGACCATGCTGTCCACCGGAGGCTAGGACAGTCCCCCCACCAACTGTGGGTCCCGGAGGTGATGCAAAGATGTGCGAATAAGACACAAATACAGCTGGAACTCTTGGGGACAGTGGTATGGATGTGGCTTCAGGGGTTCCCTCTTCAGGGGCCCTGGCAAGACCTCTCTCAGCGGTGACATCGATGAAAGCCTCCTGGGAGACAGTTCAGACTGTCTTAGCTGCAGCGGGAGGGGCACAGCTCAAATGCACAGACAGTGACTGATGTGGAGGATGATCCTGGGGTCTGGCTTGCAGCCAGCTGAGCTTTAGATAAGTCAGAGCCCAGAGCAGTCTCTTTCCCCATGTCCCTTGAGGGACGAAGAGCTATACCCAAGTGTGCCCTCCCTCTGGGACCTGCATGCTGGTCCCTGCCCCCTCAGAGTCCAAGATGGAGCAGAGCGGGGCTCAGGTGCTAGAATGGGTGACTTCCCCATCATGGGAAGATGTTGAAGGTGCTCTTTTTTTCTTCCTTCCTTCCTTCCTTCCTTCCTTCCTTCCTTCCTTCCTTCCTTCCTTCCTTTCTAAGATTTATTTATTTATTATGTATACAGTGTTCTGTCTGCACGCATGCCTGCAGGCCAGAAGAGGGCACCAGACCCCATTACAGATGGTTGTGAACCACCATGCGGTTGCTGGGAATTGAACTCAGGACCTCTGGAAGAGCAGTCAGTGCTCTTAACCTCTGAGCCATCTCTCCAGCCCGGTGCTCTTTCTTTATAGGGCATTTATTTGATCTGACCCTGAGGATGTTGGGGGTGTGTTTGTCACAGATGGAGTTCCTCTAGAGTTCCCAGTTGAACTCTGGGGTGGCAGGGCTATGCTCAAATGCTGGCTGATCCTAGAGAAGGGCTCTGAGCTCAGGTCTAAGACCAGACAGGATCCTAGTCACTTTCCAGACTTCCCCGGGCCTTTAGAAATTCATGGTGTTCGTGTGGGGCCAGGGAGAGCCTCCCTGTAGACAGTCACTAGATACTGATTAAAGTGTCATGAAGGAAGATATGAAGACAGATCCGTGAGGACCCGCCATTGTGGGCCTGGGGCTGTGAGGCCAGGACACTGCATTGAGTACATTGGGTCTTGGCCCATCGGTGTCCTGTCTCTGTCATTGGACTTTCTTTGCTTCTTGTGTCCTTTCTCCCCTGTTCCATCCTTTTCCAATGGAAGTGGCTGTTTCAGCACCTGGTCTGACATGGGGCATTCATTTCTCCCTGCCCTTCTCAATGGCTTTTCTGTTGCTTTACCCACAGCTCCGTCTCTTTTCTCCTCTGGTTCTCTGTGACCCCCTCTTTGTACCCCTCTCTCGGCTCCCAGCTTCCCCACCGTATCTTTCTATGGTCTGTCTTCAGCAACAAGCATCCCGTGGGCCCTGCTAGGTGCCAGGCACTGCCAGCTCCTTCTTGGGGTCTGGTCTCCTAACTTCCACGATCACCCTGTCTCTGCCTTCACAGTTAGCCTCCTGCTCTCCCTTCCCCCAGCTCCACGGGGCTCCAACACTGGTTATTATTCAGTTTTATGAGAAACCTCCAGGCCTGCCCCTGAATGCACTGACCACAACTGGAACCAGATGTGCAATCCAGGCTTGGGGATGTGAGGGAGGGAGGGGAGAGGGAAAGGGCAAGACTGGCTTGAGGGGGGCTGGGAAGCCCTGGGAACCTTGGTTGTCAGGGCCTAGAGGAAGGGAGGCAGGGAAGACCTAGGCAGTTTGAAGAAGCAATGGGGAAGGAAAGAATGGAGAAGCAGGCTTTTTCTGAAAGTGTCTTTATTGTGGATAGCTCCCGAAAACCAGGAAGAAGGCCGGCTTTTCCGTAGAAGCCTTCTAGCTCCTTGACTTCCTCTGGTATGTTCCTAGGGACTCTCTGAGTTCGAGGTTGCACTCAGGTATGGAAGCAGGCAGTCTGGGAAAGAAGGGCCCCCATTGGGCAGAGGTAGAGAGAGAGACCTCCAAAGGCTTGGATATCTGGAGGAGAGGGGTGTTTCAGAGGGGCCCCTATGCTGCTGCAGACCTGGGGGAGGGCAGGAGGCGTCTGGGGCCTCTGGGTATCAATGTGATGATTCCTGCATCCTCGCAGACTCGGCCTTGCCGCAGCTGTGCAGCTTCAGAGATAAACGTTTGCCCAGTTATCTTGTTGGAGTACTGTGCAGCACGTAGATGTTTCAAGTGTCCCCGTTACCCATTTACGAACAAGCCATCCATCAGGCCGTCTCTCTATGGTCCATTCATTTCACATTCACTGCACTATGTTTGAGCTGGGTGTTGGATAAGGTAGAGAAAGGAAAGGGAAAATACAAATTGGCCTGGGAGGTCCAGGCACAAATGTGACGGGTCCAGAGGAGGCCGGCCTGGTAGTACAGCTTGAGCAAGCTAGGGTCCTTCTTGGAGGATGAGATTTTTTTCTAAGTGATAATAGCATCAATTTGGTTTTTGTTGGTTTTTCAAGAAATGCTTTCTCTGTGTAGCCTTGGCTGTCCTGGAACATACTCTATAGACCAGACTGGTCTTGAACTCAGAGCTCTGCCTGTCTCTGCCTCCTGAGTGCTGGGACTAAAGGTGTGCACCACTACTGCCCAGTTGCTGTTATGCATCTTGCATTCCCTCTGATCACAGGCACGCAGATGTGGGGAGACCCAAGAGCAGTTGCTCACAGTGATCCTAGAGGCCCCATGTCCCTGCCAATTATCTACCTCACTCTCTGGCCCCGTGGCTGCCTCTCAGGTGGTTGCTCACTACTGATGAAACTGCTCCCTGAAGGCCTTTGGTGTTTCACCTTCTTCCCCTGGGCTGCCTCTCTTGTCACTGTTATCACCCCAGACACCCTATCCCTGATAAAGGTTTGAAATTCTTATAGTTAGGTAGGGCCAGATGACAGACAGAACCAATAGGACCACGAGAAGGCTATTGAAGAGCCACCATGAGGGTCAGGGTTCAAGCTCTCTCTTCTCAAAGAGGATCCTGTTCAGAATTCAGAGTGGCAAGATCCCTAAATGAGTGGCCGTAGAAACTGCACTGACGGGCAGGCATGTAGCTCCTTTGACTGAGTGCTTACCCACCGTGCGTGGAGGGTTGCTTGGGTTGGAGCACTAGCACTGTGGTGCAAGCCTGGAGTTCCGGCATTCAAGGATCAGAAACTGATGGTTGTCTCTGGCTGCATAGCAGATTTGAAGCCAGCTTGCACTTATGAGACCCTGTCTTCAAAACAAACAACAGTCCACAAAAGAAACTGCGCTGGAGGTCACAAAAGGGGTACCCTAGAGCTGCGTAGGTTTGACATCACTGGCTAACTTCCAGCCAGAAGTGAGGGGTCACGACATGGAGTTCCCACTCAAGCCGTGAGGTGGAGGGAGGAGAACGTGGTAAGCTTGCTGGTGTTTGAATGCTAGCAGGGATAAGAAGAAACAGTTGGGTGAGAAAGGTATGGAAGTCAAAGTTGAAGGATGGAGAGAGAGACAAGGTTCCAGCGCTCAGAGCCCTTGGAACTGTCTGAGGGAGAGCTGGGATCACACTTGACGCTGGGAGCCAGTGACGGATGTCAGTTGGGAGACTGTGTTATGGGTATAAAGGAGCTTTTGGGACCTGAGGTAAGAGGGGCTCCATGTTTCTGGTATGTGACTTAACCCATGAAGAAAGGGGACAAAAGAGCCGGAATTGACATGGAATCTTCTGATTCCTTAACTGGATGGGAATGTCCAGGCTTCAGAGGGGTCCCTTAGTCTGGGTGTTGGTAGGAGAAAAGGAATTAAGCAGACTGAGGGGATCCAAGATCACCTTTGACCCAAAGCGAAGGTAGTGAGTGGGAGACTTGGTTTGGGCCTTGTGAGGAGGCTTTAGCCAGTGTCCCCCATGGAGTTTATAATTTTCTTTGTGTTTGTCATTCCTGGACAGCGTGTGTACACCAGTGGATGGACTGATGCCGCTGTGGGGTTGTGGGTTCTGACGTGTTGGGACTGGAGGTGTGGGGGCTTGAACTCTATTTCTATCTGGGCCAGGGTAGGGGGTTGTCTTCTCCGGAGGAAGGAGAGAGGGTGTGGGGGAAGGGTGATGATCTTCCCATATACCTTTTAAAGGAGGCACTCCTCTTCTTTTCCCAAGAGGTTTTATTCTTACCGGGGTATTAGCTGGTCCTTGTGGCTCTGATCTCAGCTGATCTGGGGTCTTGTTCCTTCCTTTGAGTGCCTGCTGTTCTCCTCCTGGTGTGAACTGAAGCCTGCCCAAGGGAGGATTTGGCTGAATGAATAAAAACATCACAGAGTCCTTTGGATGTAAATTTATGCACATCAGAGGAAACTGAGGCCCAGGGATGTAGGTGACTAGCTCAGATGCACAAGGCATGAACCCTTCACACACACAAGCCCTTCTGGTTTGGGGCCAGAATTAGCATGCACAGGTTCAAGTTCCTCCCTGGCATTGGCTGTCCTGCCTGGCCTCTGACAGGGCATGTCCCCTAACCGCTGTCAGGCTCCTGTCCTTAGCTGTGATGGCAGAGTGAATGACAGCCGACTTCTTCAAGTGTCCGGCATGAGGTGGCTGTGTGACAAGTGACTGTCCGCTTCTGTCCTGTTTCATTTCTGTTATTGTGAAAAATACCCTAACACAAAGCAGCCTAAGGGAGAAAGAGGGGCCCATCATCAGTGGGGGTGGGGACTTCAAACAGCTGGCCGCATCACATCCTCAGTCAAGAGCAGAGAGAAGCAAATGCATGTATCCTTGCTTGCCTGCTTGCTTGCGCTCGGTCGGCTCGGATGATTTCTCCTTTCCTCTACAGTCCAGGAACTCCTGCCTAGGAATGGGGTTACCCACGGTAAGCTGGGTCTTCCCACTTCAGTGAGATTAATCAGGACAATCCCCACAGATACGCTTATAGGCCAGCCCCACGTAGACAATCCCTTATCGAGAACCTCTTCCAGGTGATTCTAGATTGTGTCAAATTGACAATTTAAGCTAACTATCCCTAGCACTTGGTCAGAGGCAGGGGCAGAGGCGGGAGGATCTCTGTGAGTTCGAGGTCAGCCTTGTCTATAGCAAGTTCCAGTCGGGGCTACATAGTGGGATTCAGCCTCAAAAAAAAAAAAAGTGACCATTACATGTTTAGGAGACACTTGTCTGCTTCTATCATTTATACATTGATCCAAACTTTTTAAGTGCTTTCCCCTTTATTATTTTTAGTATAAACACATTTCATAGACACAGAAAGTTGGAATGATTGTATGCTGGGCTGTCTAGATTCAGCAAACGTTTTGGCATTTCATTAGCCCTGCAAACTGGTGGGTTCTGCTCCACAGAATCGATAGGTGCTGATTGAAACTATTTGGGAAGAAACCCGTGACGGTCCCGAACAAGAACGGACTTCATAGTGTGGTCATTCTTCCTTAAACAGCTCAGCAAGCTATTACTTACAGAGAGTGTTTATACAGTTTATATAATCCTGTTGTAGATTTTACAAGTGTTCTAGCGGGGATTGAAAGCAAGTAGGAGCGGAGTAGCTACGGATGTGGCTCAGCTGGAATAGAACTTGCCTAGCGTGTGGGAGTTCCTGGGTTCAAGCCCTAGCCCCACATAAAACCTGGCATGGTAGCCCCTGCTTATAATCCCAACATGGAGGGTAGAGGCAGAAAGATGGAAAGACCAAGGTCAGACGTAGTTGAACAGCTACTCCGGCACAGCCTAGGCTGGATGAGATTGTATTTGTAAATCAGTCATACAGGAATCTGTGCCTAAATTCTGTGCAAACACTTTGTGCAAACTCTCTGCCCTTTCACATAAGGGATCTGATTATCCACAGTCCTGGTGTCCACCAGGAGCCCTGGAAACAGTACCCAGGGCAAAGATATGATTGTATGACATCTCCATCATCCTTCTATTTTATTTATTTATTTATTTTTGTCAGGGTCTCTGTGTAGCTGTGGTGAAACCAGTTTGCCCTTGAACTCCCAGAGATCCATTTGTCTGTCTTGTCTCTCAAACTCTGGGATTACTGCCCCCTGACCCCATCATTTTACTTTTTTGGATGCATTCTAAGGAGAGTAGAAGCATGCATTTTATGATCTGGAACTCTGCTCCAGTGACTTTTGAGTATAAGGTCATGTGTGTTCTAATTCACTCCAGGAAAAAAGCAGATTAACATGTCACATTTGACAGCCAAGGAAAAAGCAGGTTTCAGAGGAGAGATGGCTGGTAGCTGGTACCTAAGTTGTGTTGGAAATGCAGCTTGTTTTTTTTTTTTTTTTGTGTGTGTGTATTCTCCTCCTCCTCATCACTACTCAGTAACCCTTTGGCCTTGACTCCACAGTTGAGTCTTTTCTATGGGCTCCTCAACTTCTTAGCATCTTGGTTCTTACCTGTCCCTTCGCACCCTTGTTTGCTAAGCCCTCTGGTCTGTTCCCCAGAGAGCTGCTGGACAACTGGCCTACCCAGGTGCACTGTGGTACGGGCCTGGGGCCTGGTGGAGTACAGTTTGTGCAGCGGAGCGTAGCAGGGGTTAAAGGAGGCGGCGGTGGGGGGCGACGCGCTGACTCCGGGAAGGAGGCGGTGCCCCAGGCCGCCCGCCCGCCCGCCCGGGAGGGAGCCGGCAGCGGCAGCGGCAGCGCCCTGGGAGCGCTCACTCGCTCACAGCAGCGGCCTTGGGACTGGCTCTGCTACCTCTGTCCTGTGGGTCAAGCTCACCGCCTCCCCAGGAGCCACCAGCTTCCTGCCAGCCCCGCCACCCGCCCTGCTACTGCCCACCGCCCTGGCCTGCCACCCAGTGGCTCTTCAGTTGGAAAGGTGAGCGGATGCAGTCAGTGAGTGTGTGAATGAGCGAGGGTGCAGTGGATACAAACAGCCCAGCAGTCTGCACGCACTGATGTGTCATGTTCTCCTGAACTTGGGGAAGGTGCGGTCAACCCCTCCCCTGTCACACTTCTAGGCTAAACTAGCCCCTGGGGGCCCAACTTGTCAGCCCCGGAGCTGTCAGATGTTCCCCAGGTCTGCCAGGGATGTCTGGGGCGCGGCTGTCCCTGCAAGCGCTGAACCAGCTCCAGGAAGAGTTTTGTGTGCAGCTAAGTTGCTGGCGTTAATAAGGCTTTATACAACAGGGAACGGGGAGGGACCATTACCACCAGAGGCAAAGAGGCAAAGGAGGAGGGGGTCTCTTCTGCAATCTGGTAGGCAGAAAACTGTGAGCGAGCATGAGTCTTTTCCCTGCTAGTGGCTAGAACTTCCTTGGGGGTTCCTTCCTCTCTTTGGGGGCTCTCTCACTCTGCCCCCCAAGATCTGTATGCAGGGGAGGGTCTGGGTGCAGAGGGTTAAAGTTAAAAGCTCTAGCATCAGTGTGTCCTCTCTGCATGGGCCCCATGCTCCCTTGACATGGGCACATCCTGGCATGTGTGCCCCTTGCCCCTCCCCCAGCCAGTAGGCTCATTCCTTCCTCACCCCTCTGGGCAGAAATGTCTAATCCAGGTGGTTAATGAACACACAGGGTTCCCCTGCACTGGTCCCTGCCTGCTACCCCTTACGAAGTTTGAAGAAGCCACCCACAGCTAACCTCAGGGCCAGGGCCAGTATTGCCTGTCCAAATGTTTTAAGGCTGGTCTGTGTCCTAGTAGAAGAAACTGAAAGGGGGTGACTGGGGGTGGGGTGGGCAGAGAAGCCTGCTGGGCTCTTAGCAGGGGCGTGGGATAGGGTTAGGGGACAGGATGGTTACTGCTTGGGGAAGTTTCCAGTATCGTGAGGTCAGGAAGGCAGTTGTGGTGGGAATAGAAGGGACAACTGGAAAGTGGGGTTCTGATGATTGGGGACCGGAGGCTTCTCTCTTGGAAGCCCTTTCTGTGTGGCCTAGCAGAGGTGGCGTGGGAGGTGGGAGGGAGGGCCCTTTTCCCTTCCTGAAGCTGCCTGGAGGTGGGGTGGGGACCATTGTGGCTCAGACTTGGCCTCCAGCACCTCGTGCCCTTGCCAGCTGGCCGGTAGCTCTTGTCTGCCAGACCCCAGTATTTCCCCAAGACCCAAAGCTTACTACAGCTGAAGGACCCTTAGCGCTAACGGCTCTGGCCCAAAACAGGGTGGGAGAACCGTCCAGGTGGGAGAACCCCCCCAACACTGGATTCCCAACATGGTCAATGGAGGAGTTGAGAGGAGGGGTTAGGGGAGGGGTGAATGGGTGAGGGGCAGGACTTTGATCTGAAATTGAGGATTCTTGGGTGGTGTAGGAGATAGCCTAGGAATCTTTCTGACTCTCCAAGTCCTGGCCTTGAACTTCTGACTCTCTTTTCCTAGCCCTCGCCCATACATCGTAACTTACCTCCATTAGAGCTTAGTGTGGGCTATAGCCAGGAATGGGCTGAGATGAGGCACCTGGGAGACCAGGGAGGAGGCCGCTGTTCTGGGGGCACCCAGCATTGATGGGCTTCATTCAGGGAGCAAGGAAAGGGTGGGGTTGGAGATTTGCCTTGGAAGAATGAGGGTCGAACCAAGAGCGTCCAGAAGTTCTCACTGGTCAGTGCGAGGATGGGCTTTGGTGTAAGGCAATGAGTGGCCTGTCGCAGGGAGCAGTTCAGACAAGCTGGACACTGTGGAAGGATTCCTGCGCTGCGATGTGGTGAGAAAGACGACCTTTGAGGTCTCTGGGGATGCTGAGGTCCTGGGATTCTTAGGGTTGGGGAGTTCTCTGACTCTGGAATGGGGGCTGGGAGTGGGGGGTCAGAGTTGTGGCTTCAGGCTTTGGGCATGGGTGGGGACTTACAGGGTCGCCCTCTCTGACCGCACTAGGGAATAGAGAGCCCTTGCATATGCCTCTCCCTGGCACCCATAGTGGACTGACTGCCCGCCAGTCTGCCCCCAGCTGCTTACTTCACTGCTACTGTGGTGAGGTGCTTCCTGATGGCCACTCTGGCCCTGTGTTTAACTCCTCGAAGACTGGATGGAACCTCGGACCTTATGACACAGTGTAACGGGGGAGAGGTTGGCATGTGCCGCAGGTCTTTGTTTTTTTGTTTTTGTTTGTTTTTGTTTTTTCGAGACAGGGTTTCTCTGTAGCTTTGGAGCCTGTCCTGGAACTAGCTCTTGTAGACCAGGCTGGCCTCGAACTCACAGAGATCGCCTGCCTCTGCCTCCTGAGTGCTGGGACTAGGTGCACCACCACTGCCCGGCCATGTCACAGGACAAGGACTGGTTTCCATGTCGGGCATTCTGAGAGCCTGCCCTGCATAGCCCAAGAGCAATGCCAGACTCTGTGAATCAGGAGAACCCCGGAGCGGGCCTCAGTTTCCCTCTTTACAGATACTTTACGGTTGTCAAGCCTTCACTAAGTGGCTTGCGTAATAACCAGTGTGTGAGGGTAGAGGTGGGGGTGGAGAAAAAGCCAAGGGCATTTGTTGTTCTCAAGAGACTCTCAGAGGGATAGGAGAGGAACAGGTGACCTCCCTGTGGCCTCTTCAAACCTGTTTTCCCTGGGAAGGAGAGGCAATGGGGGTTGATACTTCCCCAACTCAATGCTGGGGGTGTGGCTTCCTACAGGGAAGTGTGTGTGTGTGTGTGTGTGTGTGTGTGTCCTGATGGCTTCCCTTGGGGTTAGGACCCTCCTCGGACTCCATCCGTTCTAGCTCAGCATGCCTAACTCAGTTTGCCTCTCCCTACCATCCATTCTATGGATGCCTGTGGCCCCTTTGCTCCTGAGCATGGACCCAGAGGTTACTGTATCAGGCCCTCTGCCTCCAACCAGGTCAGTAGCTTTAACCTTCTGACTTTCTCTGAAAGGGAAGTCTTTCTCATTTTCTAACTTTTATTCCTGTCTACAGCCAGGAGGTAGGGGAGGCTTCTTCATCAGGGCATTTTTCCTCTGGATGAAAGGGACCTAGTGATGAGGGAGAGCAGGGGAGGAATGTGAGGGCATAGACTGAGCTGCGGGTTGTTCATCGTTGCCTCTCACTAAGTTTTCCTAACCCTAGAAAGGGAAACTGAGGTTTTAGGGATAGAGATTTGTCAGAAGCTCCCCCCTACATGCCTCCTGCCCCCAACAAAACAAATCAGAAGGGAGCATGACGGATGGATGACTGTGGGGGAGGGAGAAGGTTGTTTTTAGACGCTGGGGAGGGACAGGCTTCCACTTTGTCCCCAGCATTATCCCCCGAGGCCTCTGGCTCCCTGGCTCCCTGGCTGGCTGGCTTTTAGCTTTCCAGAGCCATTAGGCATGTAGAGGTGTGGGCATAAGCCAGCTGGGAAAGGAATGGTGGGGGTGGCAAGGATGCCAGTGTTAAAGGCTGGGCTGCCTCCATGGACAGCCTGTGCTGGCAGCTGGAGTCTCTAGGGTAGCTGATTCCTGGTCCCTCCTGTCCTCACCTTGGTTTCTTTGAGGGAGTTGGACCTGTCATGGGAGGGGACTGGGACAGTCACTGGCCCTTCCTCCTCCAGGGCTCTGCTGGGCTGTGTGTTCCCTGCCTTTTTAGGGCTTTGAGCTTGCAGCTCAGGCCTGAGCACCGGGTAGGTCAGGGACTTGCGCAGAAGGGTGGATCCAGGGATCTGACCAGATGAGAGCTACAGGAGGTCCCCTGTGAGCGAACTCTCCAACCCCTGCCACTGGAAACTCCCTCCCGAGACCTTCCTAGCCTCTTGGAGTCAATGTGAGACCCATTTGCTGCAAGTGCCCCTTGATCTCATCTGTAGGTCCCTGGCTGCATTGCTGCTCCCTGGCTGTGTAATGTCTTTTGCTTCCCAGGTGATGCTTTTGTTGCCAACTGAGGCTGGAGGTCTCAATAAGAGATTAGGCCTCTTGGGGCCTCAGTTTTCTCTCTAAAACGGGACAG
This sequence comes from Microtus pennsylvanicus, assembly GCF_037038515.1. Lineage (NCBI taxonomy): Eukaryota > Metazoa > Chordata > Mammalia > Rodentia > Cricetidae > Microtus > Microtus pennsylvanicus. Next base: position 36,983,584 of record NC_134595.1, on the reverse strand, counting down.
TAGTATTTACCTCATGGCACGGGCATTGGGGTTGAATGGATTCATCGATTTAAAGTGCTTTAAAGTATGGGGTGCAGGTCAGATGGTAGCATGCTCACCTAGCCCGCACAGAACTCGGGGTTCTTTCCCCAGCACTGCATACATTTGGCATGGTGGGGGACACCTGTAATGACAACCCTGGAGAGGTGGAGGCAGGAGGATCCGGGGTTCAAGATCATCTATGACTGTAGAGTAAGTTCAAAGGTCAGCTTGGGATACAGAAAAACCCTGCCTCAGAAACAAACGTCCGAAACCAAGCAAGCCGAAGCGCTTTGTTAGTTAACACTGGTAAGTGTCCTGATCAGTGGTGTCGTTCATTCCAGAGCCTGCCTCGTGGTTGGCCCCACTCTCTCTGATCATAGCTGTTTCTTCCCTACAATGGAGAGAGTCATGGGCTTCCCTTAAGGGGCGCTTCCTTCCCTGACTTTGTCTCCTTAGGAGGAAGGCCTAGAGTTGACAAGACCTCAGACTTGTCTCCCTAGAGAGCCAGAGCAGATATGTGTTTATGGAGGATTCTGAGAAAGTTGCTATCCCAGTAAACAAGTCCCTCGGGGATCCCTTCCCACCCTCCAGACAACCACTGTTTGCATTAGAACCTCCCAGGCCTGGCAAGGGCCTAACTTGTTTCCAAACAGGATATCCTTGACTTTAGCCATAGGGAGTTTTACATTTTAGAGTGGGAATCCTGGGTAACCATTGCAAACTGACTTAGATCCTCCTCGGGGGCTTCTGAAAGTCTGACATCTTGTTACCATCTAACTCAGTCCCTTGTTGGTCAGGGGTGGGAATAACCACCCCAGCCCTTCCTGTGTGTACACAGGAGCTGAGAGCTTTCCCGATTGGTCAGTAGGTCTCCTAGTGGCTCCCACTCCCCTCTCAGGCCTCTACCCTCTTTGGGGTCCATGGTTCTTTGGTATCTCTGCCATTCCTCCGCCAAGGATCAGCTTTTTGGCTTGCTCTCTTACCCAGTGATTCCCCACCCAGGAGGCTGAGGCTGCATTGGGTCAGGGGTGAACACGGTTTCCGGACCCTTGGCCCGCCCAGTTGCAGCTGCAAAATGCATTGAGAGCTCCTTTGAAGGAAGAATGATCTTAGGCTGGTCATGATGACCACTGGGAGGGCTGTCTCTGGCTTCCCTCCTCTGCTCCTCTGGACCTTTGATTCTTGAGAGATGAGAAGTGGACCTCACCTTGAACACATCCTCCACCAGCCCGGGCTATCAGCAGGTCCATAGCCATTCTTCAGGGAGAGGGCTGAGGTTCAGTGCTGGGCTTGGTGATAGCAGCGGGCAGGACTATGGCTGAAGAACCCTGGCCCAAGGCAGTGCAGGAATGGAGTTCTTCCAGTGGTGCTCAGGCTGGCCTGGCTCCCTTCCCACTGGGCCTCAGTGTCCTCACTTAGCAGCCAGCGGGTTGGAGAGGTGTGCTGGAGGCCTCTAAAGGGCATCTGCCAGTGGGGGGTGGGGGTGGCTCCTCGAGTCCCTGGCTGTGAAACTTCACCTTGGGTTGACCTTGCTTCTCTCCCGCCCCGCCCCCACCTCTGGCAGTGGCTGGCAGGAAGTCCTGCCTGATTAGGGCCCTAATCACCGGCTGAGACTCCCAGAATCGCAGAGCTGGTGAAGCAGAGAGGGGCTGGGCTAAGGAGGGGGAGTATGAGACCAGGGCCCTGGCTGCCTGCCTGCCATCTGGGTCTGGAGGAGATGGGCTCCTGGGTTTGGGTTCCTTGGGTCCGGCAATGCCCATGAGCGTGCTGAGGAGGCCGGGAGTCGGGGCCAATCCAGCTGGGCCTGGGGACCATCCTGATTTCACAGTAACAGCCTTTTAGGGCATCCACTCTGTACCAGGCAGGGTGCCAGATATGGGGCTGGAAAGGCCACTGAGACACCTTCTAGTGGGAGACAAAGGGGCGTAGACAGCGCCTCTGCAAAATGCTGCAGGAGCAGGCCTGGAAGCCGTGTACGTGAGCTGGTGGAGTAGCTGAGGCCATTTGAGATGGACTTGGAAGGTTGAGGAGTTTCACAGAGGGACTTGTTCAGGTATGGGGCAGGCACGCAGGTAAGGATGGATAACATGACTCCCTGTGCCTTCCAGCTCTGCTACTGACTCCCTATGTGACATTGGCCGGGCCTCAGTGCCTGAGTCTTAAGATGAGAGATGCATTCCAGCACAGTCTTGCGTGCTGTGGGGGAGTTGAAACAAGATTCCATGTGCAAAATGCTTGGCACAGTAAATGTGGTTTAAAGGGGGAACCTGCCACAAAGAGTGGCTTTGGGGAGAGCCCAGAGGCCTTGCTTGGGTGGCAAGGGATGGGAGGTTTCCTGGGCCAAGTCAAAGTAGGGAGCAGCAGAGGGAAGTTTACATAGGAGTGAGCATCATGATGAGGTTGTGGTTTAGGAAGGGGTTGGATGGGGAGGCCTGAGGATGAGCTCCAGTCAGGACCTGTCTGTGTTCTGCACCTGTGTCCTTCACCCCTAGGACTGGGAAGTCCTCTTGGTGTGACTGTGCCCCTAGACCAGAGCCTGCTGGCTGTGGAGCCCTCCCCAGCAAGGCTTCTTGATGAGCTGTGCTGAAGTGAGGTGGAGCGAGCGTGGAATGCAGGGGCCAAGAGGCTCCTTGAGGGGGTATCTTTGACGGTGGGTCCCAGAACACAGTAGGTCCTCTGTGCTGAATGAATAAATGAACAAATGAATGGTCAAGGGTATCCCTTAGTCTGGTCTTCTGGAAGTCAGCAGCACCCATATAAGTGGCTGGTGAGGGTAGGAACAGGGCGGCCTGTTTAAAGTCGGGAGGAATGTTGAGTGTCTCAAAGGCCAGAGGCCAGCACATCACAGTTGCAAGTGCTCGGGGCACTGTATGATGAAGGAGGAGAGGGACTCTCAGGGACCTTCATTTCTTGGAGTGGGGATTATCCTAAGGTGGTGTGGCCTTGGGGTTAAGTCATAGGCTTGGCAGCCAGCCGTACCGTCTGGCTTCGACTCCTGACTCTACCTCTGACAGGAAGTGCAAACATGGACAGCTTACTGTTTGTACTGTGAAATGTGAGAAATGGAGAAGTGTGGCTGGCCAGCTCCGCACTCCGTAACCTCTGCCACCATAGCTGCTGCTGTTATTGATGCCAGGCCAGGGAGCAGATTGCGAGAGGGGGCTTCTGGCTAGGGCCGAACTAGCAGCTGCCTAGAGGGGGATGGGAGAGCCCGAGAGATGGATGAACTCCTCCAAATGGTTTAGTTACCCTCAGACAACTACATACGGGGCAGTTGCTGCCCTCGAGCTCTGTGGCTGAGCAGAATATGGGAGCAGAGGGGCCCTGATAGTTAGGGGTGAGGGCGTAGGAATGAAGGAGGAGAGGTGAGCAGGAGGAAGCCAGGACTCTTGAAATTCCCCAGTTGGGACCCCAAGAATTCCACTCCTTGTCTTGTGCCAGAGGGCCTGGTCTTCAGCCTGTAACCCGAGGTCCTGGACTCTGTCTCCTGCCTTTTAAGACTGATGCCTGCTTCTGGCGCTAGCTGGAGCCTCCAGCTCTCCTGGTGACTGACCTGGCTGCAGGATCTCGAGGCTTCCTCTTCACTTCCTGAATTGCTACTCCCACTGCGGGCACTGCAGCAGCTCCGCAAGAGAGGGAGAGTAGATTTAGGGAGATTGACTCCCCTATCTGGGGCAGGGGAGGTGTTGCTGAGGGTGCTGGAGGAACTCAGGGTGCTAGGAGTGGGATCAGGCCGCTAGTTGCTGACTTGGACGCTGTGCAACTTTGGGCAGTTTAATTTCCCCTTCTGAGCGTCTGGAATGAGGAGCGGGGCCTAGAAGAGTTCTTCCCTTCCCGCCATGGAGCTTTCTGAATGTAGGCTCCTGTTCTTGTCGAGATTGGGCTCCCGGGTATCTTCCAGCATCCTCTGGGATTCTGGCAGATATGCTGGGAAGCTCCCTTTTGGTCCTGGGTTGGGCTGTTCTGTGTCTGGGGACAGTGACCATTCCTTTAGGCATCTGTTTCTTGGAACAGAGCAGAGGGCAGCAGCTGTTCCTGTGGGCAGACCAGTTTCCGGTGTGTCCCGATGACTCAGGTGGGGATGCTCTGGCAAGAGGGAGGGGAACCATGAGTCTTCTGGCTTCTCCGTGGCCACTCTCAGGGACCAGAGTGGGAGGTTTGACTTGCTAGGGTGCATGCCAAGGCAAAGTGAGTAACTTGTGAGTAATGGCTTGGTGTCTCTAGGGCAGGTGGCTCTTAGACTTCCAAGAGTGGGACTGGAGCGCTGGGATGCTCCCCAAAGGCTGCTGAATCACAGTCTCAGAACCCAAGCTCCATCTCCTTTATTATTATTTTGAGGAAAGGGTCCTGACAGGGTCCAAGCCTTGGCTATGCCCCCATCTGTGCCCCCTCTGATTCCGGCTGTACTAGTTCTACCCAGCACCATCTGGGCTCTCACCCCTCCTCAGCGTGGTCAGCAGCTGCATCTGACTTGCAGTGGACTGGCTGAAGGGCACAGAGTTTGCAGTCTGGTGCTTCTGGATTTGTGTCTAATTTAGCTCCTCCCGGCTGTGCGACCTTGGCCAGTGCACTCTTGTTTAAGTTTAGGTGGCTTCCGGTGGAAAAGGGGGAATCACTTGTATCTGGTGGATTAAAAAGGATCACACGTACAGTGGATCCCGATACTGAAGTTCCTGTTTTGGCGCTTGCATGCTTTTGAAGCTGTTTACCCTCCAGTCAGCCCCAACCTGCTTGCAATGCTCGGTTCTGACCCTTCTAGCCTCCCATGCATACGTGTTTGTATGTGTGCATGTGAACATTCTCCCTTCTGTTCTAACAGGATAGGCAGAGCCCAGGCAACCAGCAAGTTCAAGTTTAAGGGTAATGCGTTACTGCCTCAGGCTGCAGTAGAGGGCCCGGTTCCTTTAGATATCTGGGGATGGGTGGGGTTGCAGAGACCTGATGGTGCTCCAAGGACCCTCAGACCTCCGGTTCACTTTCATCTGCCGCTTTCCCACATCTGGCTTCCCGCTGCACTTGGCTCCGGCTCCTCAGTGCTCCGGGTCACACAGGCAGCTGGATATGTTGGCAGTGCCTTCGTGAGCCTGTTCTGGGATGGGGCCAGAGGGCCAGGGAGTGACTTTGCATCTGGCAGAGTGGTGTGGTGGTGTGTGTGCTGGGTGAGGAGTGTGTGGTGCCTGGGGCATTGAGAGCTGTGTGTGGTCATCAGGGTGTTGTCTGTGGGTGTCTCTGGGTCACAAAGTCTCTATCTGATGGGCACTTTCTCTCCTCATCTCCAACCTGCCTGCTCTCTGAGCCACGAGGGCCAGTTCTGTTGCTGCCTTCCTTCCCTGCCTCCCTGTCAGTGTGCATCCCTGCGCTTTTCCCGGGAACAAGGAAACATGACTGGGGTGGATATGCGTCACAGAGAGCTAAACAATGCTGGTTGCAGCCAGGCTTGCTCCGGCCTCGGGGCTGGCCCTGCTTCAAGTCTCTGTTGCTGTCTAATTGGGAGCAAGAAGGGCTTCCTGCCTCTCACCACAGATGGTCTTAAAGGAGATTCGTGAAGCCGGGTTACCCTGCTCTAGGGACTTCTGGCTTTCGGGGCTCTGGGCAAGTCTCGTCATTGCTCATTAATGCCCCTGCCATCTGTGGGTCAGATGTTTCTGCAGAAATGACTTTCAGGTAACTGAAGCTCATACTACATAAAGGGTGGAAATCTTAGACCAGTGTTTTGATGGAAATTGCCGTTGAATAGTTGTCTTCGGTTGATGGTAGATGGGCTCTTCAAATGCTTTTTTATTTTTGCTTTATGTGTATGAGTGTCTTGCCCACATGTGTATATGTACACATATATGTGCATATGGTGGAGGCCTGAAGAAGTTGTCAGATATTCTGAAGTTCTGGATGGTTGTGAGCCACCATGTAGGTGCTGGGATTCTGACCCAGGTTTTCTGCAAGAGCAGCAAGCATTTTTTGACCACTGAACCATCCTTCCAGCCTAGATGGGACTCGATCCCTTCCTCTATCCTGCAGTTTCTCAGTTTCTTCCATAAAAGGGGGCCGGCAGTGGAACTTACATCACAGGGTGGAGCTGGGGATTCGGTGAGTGGAGACGTGTCAGTGAGAGCATTGAGACACACAGCGGCCCCGTTGCGTTGTGTCCTAGGCATTCCTACAGATGGGAGCTTAGTCAATTTCATCTTCACCCTTTGCAGGGTGGGGAAGGCATATGCTCTACAGCTGAGCTACACCCTCAGCCCTATCACAGCCTCGTTAACTGTTCCCAACCAGACTGAGAAGTAGTTCTCATCCGTCCCTTTTATGTGTGAGGATGCTGAGAGGGAAGGAGTTAAGGGTGTCTGAGCCCACACCCGTCTTGCAGTCCAGCCAGTCCCTTGCTTTTTAGTTGGACACTTGTGGCCTCTTGGAGGTGTTCAGGAATTCGCAAAGGGCATCTGTGCATGGAAGGTGTGATGACCCTGGGGAGCAGAACCTGCTCCCGAGTGACGGGGTTAGTTTAGTGCTGAGCTATTTAGAGTTATGTGCAGGACAAAATGATCCTCCAAGGGTCCAGGAGACATGAAGTTCACAGATAGACTCTGAAGCTGTGGAATTTCCCCTGACAAACACGAGGCTGGCTTTGCTCTCATCCTGCTTTGGCAAGCTTGAAGGCCTTTAAAAAAGAGAAGTAGACATCGGGAAGGACTTCCTGTCAGCCCCGTTAGGCTATTTAGGGAGTCCGGAGAATCAACAGAAATTTAAGACATTTCTTCAAATTTGTGATGACCTTTTAAACATTTCGGTGCTGCTGAAATTGGAGTCATCCTGAGGCTGGAAGGGCGCAGTGACTGTGTTTACCGTTTCTCCATCTCCAAGGCTGGCATCCTGAGGCTGGGGATGAGGTGCATTTGGCCTGGCATGCATGACACCCTGGTTTTACACCTTTGTAATACCAAACCCTGGACGTTGTGGTGCTCACCTGTACAGGCAGGAGGATCAGAAGGTCAAGGCCATTCTCCGGTAAACAGAACAAATCAACCTGTCACCTGGGTGGTGGATCAAGACCTTCCTAGAAATTAGGAAACAGGGTGGAGTTCATGCTTCGAAGGGAGCCCTGCAGCTGTTTAAGGGCAGAGGTCTGCGTGCCGTGGTCGAACTGCTCGGCAGCGGGTGGCCTGGCTGAGGAGGCAGGGGGCTGATGCCCCTGGGGAACCTTCTCTGCAGTGCCTGCCTCAGCTCAACCTCTGCCCCCACCTTACCCCATTGCTCTCAGCCTTCCAGGACATGCCGGGAGCAGCTGATCCAGCCCCCAGCAGCTCTTGAGACCATTGGCTCTGTGGATTTTCCCATTGCTCCTAATTTTTTTTCCCTCCCAGGCATCCTTCCTGCTTCCTTGTTCTAATATGGTTTAGGGCGAAAGAATTTTGTTTCTTAATGTTCTTATGTAGGGACAGAAACCCTCAGTGGGGAGTGAGGGATGAGGAAGACACCTCCTTCTGGGTGTGACCTTGGGAAAAACAGACCGGACAGTTGTCCTAGGGCAAGAATGGCCTCTTCCAACTTCCACTGTCACAGTTCCAGGCAGATTTATAAGTCTGTTTACATGCCTATCTCCTCCTGAGGCCACAACTTCCGTCCAGGGTTGGGGCCGGTCCTCAGTTCTCTTTCCCCTCTTTCTCCTCAGCTGGGAGCTCCATCACCTTGGCCTGAGTGACACTTGGCTCTGTTTCTTGGGCCTGTCACTTCCTCTGGCCCTCTCTTGTATCAGAACTTTGACCAAGCCCATAGCCTGTCCTTGGACCAGCTTCTAGGAACTCCTAGAAGTCATCTCTGTGCCATAGGGCTGTGCCACCCAGGCCCCTACAGCAAACGCCCGGCCCCAGGAGGAGTGGGGCTTCCATTTCTCTGCAGTTCAGAGCCTGCTAGGAAGCACGCTCAGCCCCTGCACTCAGGACAGAGGCCTGGTTCCTGTGTCCAGTATCTAATTTCCCAGCTGCATACTGGGTTATTCTCCATCCCCTGCCCCCGGTACTGGGGATCGAACCCACGACCTTGTGCATGTTAGGTGAGCACTCTACCACAGTGCTATATCACCAGCCCTCTTAATGGTGATATAAAAAAAAAAGCCCTGTTTTTGTTCTGAGACAGCAACACAGTCTTGAAACTTCAGTTCCCGAACCTCAGTCTCCCACATAGCTGAGATTCCAGGCCTGTGCTAACAAGCCTGGCTTCTGCCATATTCTCCTTGAAGTACCCCCTCTGTCCCCCTTAAGCACCCTCTTCAGGCTGTCTTCTGTCCCCTTCACAGCCTCTTCTCACCTCTGTGCAGCTGCCTCTTTCAGGACGGCCTCCTAGCTGCCAGCCCCGCCCCTCTCTGATCCCTTGCTCTCTGACCAGCTCTGGAGGTTCCCGGGGTACTGCAGGGGCCTGGACTTCTGCTTCAGCTGGGCCCAACAGGTTACACGTTGCTCAGCTGGGTTTGCTGTCCTCTCTGCCAGAGGCCATGGCTTCCATGGAAGGTCCCTTGGTCCTCACTGGGCAAGCCTCGAGGCCGTGGGCGGCATGGAGTCAGTCTGGAGCCTTCCTGGGGCAGAGCCCTGCTTCTGTGCTCACTCGCTCTTTACTGGGGTGTAACCTTAGGCTGCGGATGTTGACTTCTCTGTGCCTCGCTCTTCCTTGTCTGTGAAATGGGCTGCGAAGCTCTCCAACAGAGGGCAGAATTTGTGAGAAAAGAGCAGGAAATGGCACAGGGGTTTTGTGCGTAGGATGAGAAGTGGGCATCAGGGGTGGTTCCATAGGTCCCCACGGGCTGTTACAGCTGTGTTAGGATGTTTAGACTGGATCCCCTCACTCACGATACTAAGGCCTTTAGGCTGGGGAGTAGCATGGCTAGTGTACACTTTGGAACTGGCTTCCTGGCCCTGGAGAGATGGCTAAGCTGTTAAAGGCTAGGCTCACAACCGAAAATGTAGGAAATGACTTCCTGGTTGCTAAGAAGAGACCAAGGGCTAGAGAGGAGATCCTGGGAAGGGTCAGGGCCTCCATGTCTTAGACTCAGGGCACGGCAGTGGTGATACACGGGAGACTTGGGGGAATGGGGAAAAGGAAGAGGGAAACAAGATGTATAGATTTTGGCTTGAATGAAGTTGGGTAGCTCAGAGGAGGGTTAGTTGCCAGAACATTGACATTGGCCGGTGTCAGGCCCAGGGCCCAGCCATGCCCTCTAGCTGTGCCCCTTTTCCCCATCCCACCATGTTTCCTGGCCTTTGTCTGCCTCTTGCTCTTATGACCCTGGATTGCAGTCTTGAACTTCAGGCCTGTGCCCAGGAGGTGCCCGGAGCTCAGATTCTATTGCTCACAAACCCATCCCAGTGAGCAGCCTTACTCCTTTCCCAGCTGCCCCAATGTTGGGGGGCAGCAAGCATGACCATTGTGTTGGCTCCTTGGGGTTCTAAGGTTGGGCTCTCCAGGTAGCCCGTCTTTAGAATTGCTGGGCAGCCCATGGAACCTATAGGGCAGTGATTCTCAACCAGGGGGTTGCCACCCCCTGGAGGGGGCACATACACATATCAGAAGTTTACATTATGATTCATAACAGTAGCAAAATTACAGTCGTGAAGAGGCAACGAAATCATTATAGAGCTGGGCGTCAATGCAGCATGAGGAACTATGTTAAAGGGTCATAGCATTAGGAAGGCTGGAACCACTGCTTTAGGGTGTTGATTCCAGTTGCTGTTGTGTGCCGTCTTCCCGGCCAGCTCTGAAGGGGATCGGCTTCAGTAATGAGGTCTACTTGGATCATAGCTCGGTATGCTCTCCCCACCTTCATCCTCGCTCCTTAGCTGTTAGGGGACCTTCTGACTGGGGGTTGCTCTGAACGCTGCATTCCTGGGCACACCTGGTCATCTCATCCTCTTTCAGGCTGGCTGTTTGATTGAGTGGGGTGTGAGAGTCACGTCTGTATGTGGAGAGACACGCGGAGGGGTCTGCCAGGAGATCAGTTTCCCTCCGTGAGTAGCCTGTCTGACAACTGTGTAGAACCTGGCAGTGGGCCAGGCAGCCAATGACAGGTGTCCTGGAAGAGGATTCAAGCAGAAGGAGCAACTTGGGGACCTAGTAGGGTAGTGCTGGGGACCTTATGAGTTCTGGGGACAAAATTCTGAGTCAGAATCTGAGGCAGCAATGGGTCCTGTCTTCCCCAAGTTTTAATCTAGGCTCCTTTATAGGAAGGGAAGCCCCCTCCAATTCTCTGTCATCACTGGAGCTGAGGGATCCAGGGCAGGGGCCAGGCTTCTGGTTCAAGATGTTCCCGGGAACAGGCCTCTTTTTGCCTCCTGGCAAAAAGGAACTCTCCACACTTCCTTCCTGGTCATAGTTGAACTCTATATAAGGGAAGGAAAGAGCCTTGCTACTGGCTTGGAGTTAGAGAAGGACAGTGCCCTGCAGGGTTTGCACAGGCCCAGAGGCTGTGGACCCAAGGCAAGGTCCACCCCTGTCCCCAGACCTCTCCAGCCTAGGGCCTGAAGCTCATCTTGGGAGGCTAGTGGCTTTGAGCCCTGCTGGCATGCCTCAAGCAGTCTTGTCCTGCTTCCAGGCTTCAACCCCATGGTCTCGACATCTTTTGGGCACCCACCAAGAAACAGAGGACACCTAGGCTTCCAGGACAATACAGGGTGACTTAGTAGAGGACTTTGATTGTCCCAGGGCATTGATGATATGAACTCACAGATGAGGTTTCCTTATCTATAGGCACAGATACTTGACTTTTCTGAGGCTACCATGTGGTGATGCTCAGTGACCAGAGTTTAGATGCTGGTTACCTCCTGGTACAAAGGGTGACCATGGAATGGTGGGCGGTGTCTCTGCTTGGGAGTGGAAGAAGTAGAGGCTAGGCTGGAAGCTCTGGGCTAGAGTGTTTTATGGGTTTCTAGATTTTGGGGTACCCAATGGTTCCCTGGCCCTAGGCTTCAGGCTTCTGCTTTTCCCTCCCCTTTCTTTTCCTTGTTTCTGTTGGTATGGTTACTGTACCTCTCTACTTGCCTTAAGTTCTCTACTCTTCCATTCTTCCTGTCTCTGTGCCAGGAATTCTCTGACTGGAGCATCGCTTCTGGTGGTCCTTCCTCTACTCCAGAACCTTCAGCGGTTCCTCGGTTCCAGCAGCCTAAAGTCTGTCCTCTTTTCCTGGACATTCATAGTTTTCCCCGGTCAAGCACAGAAAGAGTGGTGCACAGCTCCTCCTCTTTTATACCCAGCTCAGTGTTCCTTCATCAGGGCGTCTTCCCTTTACCCTGTCTGGGTCCCAGCTAAAGGCGAGTCCTGGTGGTTTTTTTTTTTTTGATATGCCAAGCATTCTCATTTCCATATGTCTCACATGTATTAGTGTTACCGAAATATTCTTTCCCCATCTTCCCTTTCAAAACAGACTTCACTCCTGAAGTGAGAATTGGGCCAAGCTGCACACTGGAAAGGACCTGTGTGCTTCCCTTTTGTGGGAATAGGGGTGGCATGGAGCAGGGGATCAGTATGGGAGTGTGACATGCAACAGAGGGACAGGGATAACCTCGTCTGTGCCAGACTCACAGCCCCTCCTTGGGACGCCCACACTCTCCCAGTGACCTGCAGCCCCAGCACCTTGCCTCAGTGTGTGCCCTATCCAGCCGTGCGGCAGAGAACAGGTGGGAAAGGCGGGTGTCTGAGGCAGGGCTGAAGTAGGCTACAGTTTCTCTGAGAGCCTTCAGTTTGTTGGGAGGCGACCTGAGACCCTGGGAGCTAGGGTATCGATGCGCACCTTGCTGGGGGTGGGGTTTGAGGAAGAGGGAACAAGTGTTAGACTGGAGCTTGATATGAAGAAAGCTGAGAAAACCTCCCGGTCATCAGCTGCCCAGCTAATGCTCCCAGATGTTTGACTTTGGGGATCTAGCTTAACTTCCATGAGCCTTTTTTTTTTTAATTTCAAAAACTGGTCTGAAAGGGAAGATGTGTATGGCTGTAAAGTGCCCAGCTCAGTGACACGCAGTAGGTGCTTTATAAACCCCATTGTCCCTCTGTTCCATATGTCATTAATGTGGGTACCCAGACATGTTGGACAGGGATGGGGGTCACCATGAATACTCCTCAGGAAATGAGCCGCATGACCATCACACGTGGATCCACTCAGGGCGGTAGGGCAGGCAGTGGACCTTGAACCTTGGTAGATCTTAGAAATGTGGATTCAGGGTCATGCAATTGGCTCTCATGGCTTCCGGGCTGGGTTCTTTAGTCAGTATCAGCCTGCAACACTGTCTCTTCAGTACATGGACACTGCCTTCACCCGTATCCTCCGGGCTCTTCCCCTTTGGTCTTTTTCCAGTCTCTTCCTGTAAGGACAGTAGGTCATACTGAATCGGGCTCACCTTGGTGGACTCACCTAGTCATGTCTTTAAAGGCCCCATCCCTGGGCACTTTCTAAGGGACTGGTTTGAATTTTCACATGCCAGTTTGGGGGATATTATTCAGGGAAATCAGCCAGACACAAAACGGCAAGCATGTGATTGGTCTTTCAGGAATGTGTCTGTTAGCAAACCGCACATGTCCTGGTTTCTGTCCCACCCGACAGCACAAGACTTTCTGTGACTTCACAGGATGTATACGTGGGTCTCATCAGCAGCAGCAGACAGTTCTGCAGTGGTGACAACTACAGGTGACCTCCAACCCAATATCGCACAGGACACAGTGACATACCTCATAGGTTGGATACCTGGTCCCCAGGACTGCCTTCTGCCTCGTAGGTGCCATTTTCAAACTTCAGGGTGTCTTTGTGCTTCTGACCAATTGGGTGTCAACTGAGATTCCTATGACCCCGCTTTGGGTACCATTGATTTGCTCCCGGAGACTTGGGAGGCATGGTTTGTGGTGTATCAGGAAGGGTTTGATGAAAGATACAAACGACGAGGGTGAGCAGTGTGGGAGTGAGGGGAATATCTCTCTCCAGGAGCCTATGTGTAAGTACCCCACAGCCTATCCTTTGGGGTTCGTGTGAGACCTCTTTGCATGGTTCCGATTCTCACAGTCTGGTACAAACCCAGGAGGCCCTTTTGTGCATATTCTTTTTGGCCTCCCTGGGTATCATTCCTCCCTCTGCAATCCCACTGAGTTCTGTGGCCAGCTCCAGGATGGAGGGTCCTGAGAGATGAGCGTTTATGTGATATGCCTAGGGTCACAAGGCAGATCTTCATAAATGGGCCTGTTCCTAAACCCCCCTTCCAAGGCAGATCCAAGAATCTTGTTTGGGAAGGGGAGTTTAGAAATGGGAATGGTGGTCCAAGCCCCTTAAGGATCTGTTGTCAGATCCCAGAGGTCTCTGTGGTTAGCACATTCACAGTGCAGAAGGTGAGATTTTATGGAGTGGGAAGGGAAAGAGGGAGCTCATTGTTCAGTGGGTGTGGTGTATTGGATGATGAAAAGTTCTAGAAGTACGTAGTTGCTAGAATTTCACTGTGGATGCACTCAGCTCCACTGATTTTATACTTGGAAATGCTTATTTTATGGTACTCTTAATTTTAGGAAATTATTATTATTATATTGGGTATTGGTTACTGAATCTAACATGTTGTGCATTCCAGTCAAAAGATCTATCACAGGGCCACGTCTCCAGCCCCTAAGATGGGGCTTTTTATGCCGTGCATGTTTTGCCGCAGTGAAAAGGGAGAGGGGCAATGAGAGAGCTCAGAGGGTGGAGATTTGCTGCCAGACGTCAGCATCCCATCTCCAGGACTCACGTGGTGGAAGGAGAGAACTGACTCCTGCAAGTTGTCCTCTGGCCTTCATCCGTATAGCAGGGCACAGATGTGCCCAGCACACAGGCCTACATGCACACGCACACACTCTTCTAAGATTATTTCTCCTAGAAAAAGATGGTGGGAGGGGGCATTTAAGCCAAGTATACAGTGATGCGAACCTGTTATTCCAACACTGGGGAGTCTGAGGCTGGAAAGAAAGAGTTCTGGGTTTGTGTTGGCTATATAGTAAGACCCTCCCTCAAACAAACAAACAAACAAACAACAACAACAACAAAAACCCATAGCTACCACCATCAAATATAACAAGAAAACCCGTAGACCCAGCAAGTGTTAAAAAGGAAACCCAAGATAGTGTTTCTACCCAGAATACGGTGATGAGGTTAGAGTTGGAAGTGTGAGGCTTCCTGTACAGTTTCTTGGGTCAGGGTCCACAAGTATGGGGTCTCCTCTGCAGGACCTGGCCAGTTTAGGAATCTGGAGTTTTATGTAAGCAAGGCTGAGAACTTAGGCTTTTATTGGGGTTTTGAGAAAGGGGTGCTTCCCAGGTCCTCCTCCTTGCAGGGTAGTGAGGCACTGAAACAGGGTGTTGGCAGGGGTCTGGGCGGTCCTTGCTCTGTGCAAAGCAGGGTGGCCGTGAGAGCAGGGCAGGATCGTGCCTCTGCCCAGCTGTGGCTCGGTTCCCGTCTGCTAAGCAGGGATAGTCAGTGGGCCCACCCGTGGGCCCTGGATGAGTTCTCACAGTGCACAGAGTCATGGCTGCTGGGAAGCCAGTGTGGTGGTGGGGGGCTGGTTGCTGCTGTTGTGAGGGTGTTGTCCTCTGCCCTTCATTTGGGGGCATGGCACAGTAGGCTGATTCTGCCCCAAGTCCAGTGGTCTGCCAGGAGGAGCAGCTCACCTGTGGCTGCCTGGTTCCAGCAGGGCTGTCATCAGAGCCCTTGAAGAAGGCCCAAGGCTACCTAAGTCACCTGTAGTCCGTGGGGCCAGCCGCTGCTGATGCCAGGAGTGTGGGGCTGCTGAGCATAGACCACAGAGTGGCAGGGCCCCTGGTACTCCTGGCACATTCTGGGCTCCTGAGAGGGTGGCTGGGGGCCAGGGTGCTGGAGAGAAGGAGAGACAGACGGCCTTTTAAGGAAACATTTCTGTGCCTCAGAAAAAAAAAAAGGAGCAAGAATGAGACTCTAAGCTCTGAGACACACAAGTCCGTGGCCAGCAGCCCTGGCCTGTATGGGTCTGGGGTGGAAAGGCCCCTAGGATACCACTTTGAGGGACTATAACTTTACTCCCTTAGGTAATAGTTCTTAGTGGGAACATCTGCCTGGGGAGTTGGGGGTGAAGGGCGAGGAAAGGGTCCATGGTTAGGATGGGCCTGGGGGAGAGACCTTCTGTGTGTCTCAAAGTCACGGCCCTCCCTTATGCAATGGAGACCAGTTTGGGCTCTGAAAGCCAAGGCAGCTCTGCCCTCCTGTGTTATAGCCCTCTCTAGAGGTCACAACTGTCTGTCTGCGGTGCTCAGGATGGGAGTCTAACCGGGTCCATCCCGACCAGGATGTGGCCCAGCAATCGTACCCAAGTCCCTGTGATGCTCTCATGAGTTGGGAGGGGCCCCTCCGAGAGTCTGGTCTGTGCTTCGAATATTTACAATCGCTGTGGTTGGGTTGGCTTGGGTTGTAAAGGACAGAGAGTGTAGACTGTGGTTGAGCCGTGGCTATTGATCAGGATGACCATAGAGAGGTCTAGAGATCGTCTCTCTCCTCCCTATCTTAGCGATTGATCAGGATGACCATAGAGAGGTCTGAAGACTGTCTCTCTCCTCTCCATCTTTGCTCCCACTCTGGGTCTGGTTCTAAAACATTCACCCTGAGTCCTATGCCCATGTGAATCCAGAACTGGGCTTTGGGCTCTTTCTGCACCCCCATTCTCCTACAGGGAGCACCATGAATAATCAGAGCTCTTCACACCAAATCTTCACACCAGATTGCCCGGGTTCAACTCCCAGCCTCACCTGTGCTTGTGTGACTTTGGGTAAATTGCTTACCCTGTCTTGCCTCAACTCCTCCTGGGGAGGTAACAGTAGAGTCTGCCTTTCTGGTTGTTGAAAGGGCAAAGCGCTTTATTTAGCAGCGTGCCTGCTAAGTGGTACCAGCTCTGCAAGCCGTTGGTATTGCACATGAGATGGGGTTGCCTACCGTTTGGAGAGGCAGTTGCCTCTTCAGCCACCGTCTGCTTCTCTGAAGGCCTCTGGCCTGGTGCTTGGGTGAGGAGTCAGAGCCAAGTTTGAGGACTGAGATCCAAGAAAAATGTGTTGGCTGGAGAAAGGAATGTACTGGCCTCTGACACGTGCCCTGCTAATTGTCAGGGTGGCGTGGCCATTGAGCCCTCCTTCCTCTCTCCCTCCTAGAGGCCAAGTTGCCATGACCTTGGCTCAGAGAAGGATGAGGATGATCTGATAATGACAGTCCCCTTCCTAGTGGGTGCTGCCTCCCCCCAAAGTGCTCTGTGCAATCCCTGGAAGATCTGGCCATTCCCAGCCTGGGGGAGCCCCCCTCAGCTCTGACTTGGGGTCAGCCACTGGCTATGGGGAAAGATGGAGGGATGGGATTTTACTTTCCTACAGGTCTAAATCATGTTTTTCAAGTATTTTAAATCCATCTTTCTATACTGTAGAGGAATCGAGGAGGGGGTGGGGGGAAGCTTTATGGTTATGGTAGGATTCAGGGTATATTTACTGCCATGCTGACCTCCAGGTAGGCATGTTATGTTTTACAGGATTTGACCTGTGGAGGGGCATTTCATGTTTGTTGTCTGATCTAAGTCTTTGTGGGTGGCCTTCTGAAGAGCTCTCTCTGTGCCTCAGGGAAGGCTACCCCCTAGGGGTTGGGGTAAGAGTGGGCTCAGGAGGCCCAGGGGCTGCTGGGACAGATGCTAACAGCGACATTTTTTACCTCTCTCCCAGGTGGCTGCCCCTTGTGTTCCTCCATCCAGCCATGAACTGGTGGTGAGTGACAGCCTTTCTTTCTCCTTCCAGTCTCTTGCATGTTGGGAGCTGGGTTTGTGGGGTGGAGTGGGTTGAGGGCTTGGGGCTGAGGCTGGTGGGAGGAAATGAGTCATGAGGTCCCTCCTGACGTGCTGCAGGGCCTGCTGTGTGTGTCTGGAGATTTGAGGTCCTTGGGAAAACCCATAAAAGGCCATCTTGTATGTCCCCAGGCCTGGCTAGGTTACTGTTGTTCTAGGGCCTGGAGTCCTGGGGTGTTCTGTGGTATCTCCTTCCACCCTCCTGACTGAAGGTCTTGTACCCTTCAGCTGGAGGCAGGAGCATAGATGGTGTTTCCCGGAGTCCACCTACAAGGTGGTGGCCTCTGCTCCTCTCCTCAGCTTTGCTATGTCCCTGTGACTCTGTTTTTCTGCTTTTATGGCCCTCATCCCCCTCATCCCTGTCATGTTTCCAGAACAGTTCGGACAGGGGCAGGACCTCTGTGAGTTGTGGGCTGTGGAGCTGGCCCGCTGCAGACTGATTCCAGCTGGGCTGACGTGTTGGCCGGGCTTCCTGCTTCCTTAGCCTCTCCAGGTCCCATTCCACTGCATTCTGGGGGCAGGTTGGGTCTGGAGACTGCAGAAGGGCTGTGTGTGTGTGTGTGTGTTTTGTGTAAGAGAGAGACACAAGGAGAGAGACAGAGAAGGATCGTGCAGAGGGACTTGAGGTGGGCCATACCGGCTGGGCTGGTATGGAACATCCGTGGTGGTACCAGTGTTGCGGGGGTTGTAGGGGGAGTCTGAGTCTGGTTGTTGGTATGCTTCACAGACGCGTGATCACTTGCTCTGCCTAGATGTGGAACACACAGCCATGGCATCTAGTTTTCTTTTGCTTCAGCCCTAACTTGCCCGTAACTGTAACCTGGTCGCTTCTTTCTCTCTGTGTCTTGGATTTCTGATGCACGTGGGCTCTCAGATTCCTGGCCCCCCGTCACTCTGCTGTATACTCAGGCCATGGGCAGACCAGCTACAGAGACCTGACTCCCTAGGTGAGACTCTCCTAGATGTCAGCTACCCCACTGGAGCCTCCAGATGTGGGGTGTTACTTTCACAGATCCCTGTCGCAATAGCAGGGTAGGGGTGGGGCTGCGAATGAGGCCAGAGTGGTCTGGCTAGAAACCCCTCCAGGGTCACAAAGGTATCCTGTGTGCCAGAGGAGGATGGTTGGGAGAGAATATGATGACTGTTGTCATTTCTACTGAGCTGCTACCTTAGGGCTAAGAACAGAATGTCCTTGGCTGCCCAGGAAGGCTGAGGGTCCAGGGTTTAGGGACCACGAGGCAGGGGCCGGCATCTGGCTCTTGGGTTTTGTTTACAGAGGCAAGGTCCAAGGTCAGGACAGAAGGGCCTAGGATGGTGCTCCTACTGGAGGCCTGCAGTTAGCAGCTGGGAGGGCTGCCTGCCTTTGAAGGGCACATGTGCCAGGTCGGCCTTCTTCCTGACTCCATGCTGTTCTCACCCGCATAGTGGAGCAGCCTTGCAGGACTTTGGGTGAGCCGCCTCCTGGCGAGGCTGGGGCCTGAAGGTGGTGATGGTCCTCAGAACCCACTTCCCCCAGCAGTAAGAAAAAAATCAAGGAGTTCCACTCCTTCCCCTGGGTCCCAGCACCCCATCCCCAGATCTTTATTTCTCTCCTATTTCTTGTTCCTTACCTTCTTTGCTTTAATTGAATGACCCCCTCTTTCTTTAGTTGCCCTTTCCCAGAGCGGGAGCTACTAACAGTACCTACTTCACGAGGTATTCTTTATGTCAAAAGAATAAAACATCAGACTAATCCACCTAATGATATATATCCAAAGAATCCGAAGTCTGTCACCTCTGGAGCAAACCCTTAGCCTCTTCCACAGATGCCTTCCTCTCCCAGTTCATCTCTTTTGCCCTCACCTTGTTTTCGCACCCAGCGTTTATCTTGATGAGCCTTAAACATATCAGACACCGTGCTACCCCCAGCGACATGGCTCCTTCTCTTCCCTCTGCCTCGAATGCTCTTCCGACAGACATGCCTCCTCACCGGTCAGCATTTCCCTTCCCCCAGGAATCTCACCTCCCTTCCTTCTTCCCTTGCTCCGTGGTGCTTGTGGCCTCTTCCACCCTGTGCACCTTACTTATTTGTCGTTATCTTGACTGAGGGGGTTCCGCCCACACCAGCGTGTGAATTCCAGGACAGGGACTTTTATCTTCCTGGCATTCGGTAGACATTCACACACATGTGCCGGGCACAGATCAGGACTGTGATAGCTGGCGGTGAGGTAGCTGGGTCCTACTGTGGCCCTGCGTTCCCTGATGCCTGTGGTGAGTCCGGGACATGGGTCTGGGGCAAGCCACTGCACTCAATGGGAGGCCCTGTGCTGCCCTGCCAATGGGAAAGCGGTCCAGGAGACACAAGGAGAAAGTTTGGCTCCCCCAGCGCGCTCAGCACCTGCTTCCTCACCGTGGGTGAGGCAAGTGCTTTGGGCAGGCTCCTAAGAGGGAGGAAAGGGTGGGTTCAGGGTTTTCCTTCCTTTTCCCTCCAGTGCCAGCCTTCCAGCCGCTGTAGGGCACTGTCTGACTGCCTTGTTTTACTGTTTCCCAACTTGGTGTGTCCCGTTCATCTGTCTGACTATGGCATGTTCTGGCCTTGGTTTGTCTCTGCTTCCGCAAGGTTTTTTTTTTTTTTTTTAACTGACCTTGGATGAATCCTAACCACCCTTCCCCTGATTCAGACCCAGATTTTCTGCCCAGCTTCAGGCCCTGCTGGCCAAACATCCAAACATATTTTCCAGCCTGTGCCCGGGCCAGTGAGGGCCGAGTGGTTTAATCTTCAACTCAGGTTTTCATCTTACTCAACAGATGTTGCCCAAGGGATTGGGCGAACGAGTTAGGGGGTTGCCCCCTCTGATGGGGCTCTAGGGGGCAGGGTGGAGTTAGGATGCTTGCCCTGGTCACTCCTGATGCGTGCAAAGAGCTGAAGCAGCTGTTCTCTGGTCCCGAAACAGAAGAGTTTGAGGAATTTCCCGATGATGATGGGCGTGTGCGTTGCCCACTAAGGCACTTCGTGTGGGGGCCTCTGTACATGAGAATTGGCACCCAGAGACCTGAGTGGGGTGGCTATGAAGGCATCTGAGGCTACGCAGTCTGCACACAAGGGCTTGTACCCTAGACACCTGGGTCACTGGAGACACAGCTTTCCTTGCCATCATCAGCCTCACAGCAGGGGGTTGGGAAGTCCTATAGAGTGACCTGGAGGTCAGGTTGGGGTGAGAGTTGGGGAACTGGGGAGTTAGAATACTTAAGGGCACGTGGTTTCTGCAATAACAACATAGCAGTCTCCCCCCTCCCAATTTGAGGTTTTACTTTCTCCGGGTTTCAGTTACCCGATGTCAACTGAGGTCCAAAAACATTGAGTGGAAAATTACAGAAATAAACAATTCATCCACTTTAAAGTGTGTGTTGTTTCGAGCAGTGGAATGAAACCTGGGGGTGTCTGTCCACTCGTGCCCAGTGAGGAGCTGCTGGATGTGCTGTTTGCCTGTGAGTCAGCCGGGGCTTCCGCCCCCAGATGGACTGTCATGGTGTCATAGTGTGGGATTCAAAGTCACTGTTACTTACTGAACAATATCTCCAGAGTACAAGAATTTCAAAGCTGGCCAACCAGGCAGGTCTAAGGGAAGCCACGATCTGCTTCCTCTGTATGAGGAGCGTTTTCTCCACATATGTATAGGATTTTATTATAGCTGTCATGTTGGGCAGCTGCTGGAATCTTGGGATTGCCTCGAGGGAGAGGGGCCACGGCAATGGTAACAGTGAAATGCTCACACGTTGTCTAGTTTTGTATGTGGGTGCAGGAAAGAGATGCTGTGCTTTGCTTCAGTGTGGCTGATGTGAAGCCACAACTCAGTGGTGAGAGTGAGCTTTCCCTCCATCAGCTTATACCAGAAACTATCCTCCCAGGCATAAACAGTGACAAATGTCACTGTCACTTACACAGTTCCTCCAGTTTTCCAGGCCTTCTCCATGGCTCAGGGCAGCTGGGAGGCACCTGGGCAGCCTGTGTCCATCCTGGAGAGGCGAGCCGGGCCGCGTATAGTGGTTAGATTGGGGCTCAGGAAGCTGGCTGCCTTGCTCCTAGGTGCAAAGCTGGTGGTAGCAGGAAGAACTTAGAAGGGTACCCTGGTCCGATTCCTTGGGGGCTTCTCATGGTCCCTAGTGTCTCTGTTGGCTAGTGGGCTACGACTGCACCCCCCCACGGCTGTGCACGCAGGGTCTGTGACAGCCACTGTGCCTACATGCAGAGTTCTTTTTAAAGTTGGCTTGCTTTCTTTTTCGCTTGGTGGGGAGCCTAGAGTCTTGTGCATGCGAGTAAGCACTGCCAAGCCATACTTCCAGCCCAGTGATGTTCTTTTCTGCTGAAGTTGCCAGGTCTTATAGAGATCTTAAGTTTTTTTAAAAAGATTATTTTTATTTATATGTGTATATGTATGTAGTGTGTGTGTGTGTGTGTGTGTGTGTGTGTGTGTGCAGGTACCTGCCTGACTAGAAGAGGGCACTCGAGTCCTTGGAGACAGGGTTGCAGATGACTGTGAGCTGCCTGATGTGGGTGTTAGGGGCTGAATCCCAGTCCTCTGGAAGAGCGGTTGCTCTTAGTTGCTATTCTACTGCCCTGACAAGATACCATGACCAAGGCAACTTATTAAAGAAAGCGTTTAATTAGGGCTGTGGTTCCAGAGGGCTAGAGCCCATGGCCATCGTGGAAGGAAGCGTTGTGGCAGGCAGGAAGGTGTAGCGCTCTAGTAGTAGCTGAGAGTTTACATCTGATCTACAAGCACAAGGCAGAGAGAGGAAGAAGGAAGAAGAGGTGGAAGAAGGAGGAGGAAGAGGAAGGGGAGGAAGGAAGGGAGGAATAGAGGGAGGAAGACTTGGATTTTTATATCTAAAAGCCCACCTCTGGCCACACACCTTCTCCAAAGAGATCAGACATCCTAATCTTCCCAAACAGTTCCACCCACTGGGAACCAAGCATTCAAATATATGTGCCTACGAGAGCCATTCTCCTTCATCCAAATACCACAAACAGCGATTGCTCTAAATTGCTGAGCCATCTCTCCAGCCTGGACCCAAAGATTTTAAAGTGCTGTACAAAGGACCCCCGTCATAGGATCTGGAGGCAGCAGGCATCTGGTTGCCTCCTGTTAGAAGAGAGTAGCATGAAACTGGGCATAGTGACACACTCCTGTAATCCCAGTAGTACTCAGGAGGTGGAAGCAAGAAGATCAGAGGGTCAAGGTCATTCTCAGCTACGGGGAGCTTGAGGCCAGCCTGATCTACGGTGCAATTTTGTGGTTTTATTTTTGTTTGTTTTTAGACTAACTGTTGGAGGAGGAGGAGGAAGAGGAGGAGGAGGAGGAGGAGGAGGAGGAGGAGGAGGAGGAGGAGGAGGAGGAGGAGGAGGAGGAGAAGGAGGAGGTGATGAGCTGGTGTGGGAAAACTGGAGGACCAGCTTTCCTCCTCTCCGTCAAGGGCTGTGACAGGGAAATGCTTTGTGGATCTGATGAAACTAATCCCAGGGTGCTGAGAGGGGCATGGCTGTCCATTTTTTAGAAAATTCTGGAAAATGGAGTCATGCCAGGAGGCAAGCTTGATCTGCGGCTGACCTTGAAAGGGAGGGAGCCTGTGGGCCTGAGCTTCCAAAAGACCCCAAACGGGGTAAGGGGTTGTACAGCTCGGTCAAGCACAGCAGAAGGACCAGGCGCATGAGGTCTTACTTGGGAGGCTTGGTCTTGTTTTCTACTGCTCCCCAAGTAGCTCTTAAGAGTTGGAAATTGTTCATGGGAGGGTGGGTTTAGGAGCCAGGAAAAGGTTTCAAACATCAAACATGGCCCATCGGGGCTGTTTTGGGGGTGGGGACTGATGTCTTCTGCTGGAGCCCTTCACTAATCACTGATACCTATTGGGTGTGGGGTACCAGCTACGAGCCTCCTCAGGCTTTTCACTCAGGGCAGGCAAGGGACATGCTCTCCAGAGGTCAAAGCCTCTTTTGACCACCATTGTGAGAGGCTCAGTAGGATGCAGGATCCTGCCCTCAGCAGCCTGATGTTTGGGGGGCAGAACTGTGCTCAGGGGCTATAAGCCTGGGCTGCGCTGCCAGGCCAGGATGCATAGGGTTGCCAGGTCAGGAGGCAAGGCAGAGGTGCATACCATAGGCTGCACCAGTGGCCAACTCTAGGCTCTCGCTAGGGGGAGCCTTGGGGTTCAGGGGGAATAAGTTAATCTGCTTGTGCAAAACCTTGGAAAGCTTGCCTCTTTTGTCAGGACTGGTTTAGGGGAATGAATAGAGAGGGCTCTAGAAGGTGGGCAAGGCTAAACACATGCCTTGGTACAAATTGTAGAAACAAATATGGCATACATGTTGGCCGGCATGCTCCTGCTGGGGGAACAGGACACTTGTATATTACCTGGGTCCAGACATCCACTTGGTGGCCCTGGCTGGCAGGTGGGGAGTGGTGTAAGATGGAGAGGAAAGGCAGGCTGGAGACAGGGAAGAGGCCTAGCTTTTGACTCTGGGGCTAGAGAGGAGTTCACGGCCCGGGTGGAGAACAGGACCTTGAGTGCTAAGCACTAAGGGCCATTATGGGTCCTTGAGCAGGCAATTGACCCAAAGCGGGCTTTTAGAAGTGGGAGTCTGCTGCCAACTGGGGATGGCTTGGCAGGAAGGGGTGGCCACGGGATGGCAGGGGGAAGGGGCTGGGGTAGACATTAAGCAGGGGCTCCATGGGCTCTGGGCCAGATTAGCCCAGGATGTGGAGGTGGCACAGCCTCATGGCAGGCCTGGCCCCCTGGGGGAGGAGAGTTGTGCTCAGAGGAAATACTCCATATTCTAGCCTGGCCCTGAGCTGAGGCTGGTGAGGATGTCCTTAGCCCGTGCTATAGTGCCAGGCCCCTCAGGGTTGGCTTGGAGGAGGGGCTGGGGACAGGAACAGACTTGCTTGGCGTTTCTCTGGGGGTGCGGAAATCAGGCATAGCTTTCCGCTTAATCACCAAGAGCCTGTTCTTTTCCCCTGATGGCCTGAGTGTGCCTAAGAGGCTGTGGCCTTGGCAGCAACTTAACCTGAACATTTAGGTCAGCGTTCCTGCCACCGGGGCCTTTTGCCTGCCCAGGGTCCCGCTTCAGCCCCAGCTGTTCCTGTGCCCACCCCATGATCTCTCGGTGCTTCAGGGTGGAGCATAGCAGGGGCATAGATTTGGAGGGCAGACCTGGGCTCACATAGAACTGAGTATCCTCCCGGAAACTGCCAGAAGAGGAGCCAAATGCTCCTTCTTCAGCCCTTGTGGCCGTGAAGTGGAATGGTGGCTCAGGAGGCCTGGGCAGCAATTGACCCACAGCCGGCTCTTAGAGTGGGCAGCTCTGGCTTTCTCTGACGCTCTTGCTGCCTGTAGGTTGGTGTTGTTATTATTACTGTTGAGAAGATGCCCTTATGGGTGTTTTGAGTATGCAGCCCAGCTCCCCGCTGTCCTACTCTGTTAAATGTCCCCAGATGCCATGCCATGGCCCCTGCCTCCCTTCACCCGACCCCATATCTACTTACGGTTCTATTTTGGGAAGAAGTGGGCCCAGAATAGTTTCCCCTGGGCCTTGGATCTGAGCAATTCCAGCCCCTTCTGGCTGTCCCTACTAGCTCCCAGGCCCTTCCCATCTCAAGATAGGTAGTACTACTGGGGTGACCCCACAGATCATCAGCGTGGTGGCAAATGTGATGTCATGGGGTCTTTTTGGCTCCCACATTGCCCGGATTCCAGCCTGCCCTTGGGACAAGTGCACAGAGAGCTGGCAGGCTAGTGCTGAGGGCTTGAAGACAATCTGGACAGAATGTTCCACTGGAGGCTGAGGCTGCGTTCTGTGCCCTCCCTCTTTGCCTCCGAGCCCTGGACTCAGGCTGGGGCATCCCCAAGCCCCAGCATTTCCTTCCTCTAAACAGCTGCCCACAGATACATTTTTTTTTACCTCAACACAGCCTCCCTGCAGGCCACTAAAGAGCCCCAGGCAGATGTCCCAACCTCCCACAAATGGGGTCTCTGCTGAGGGAGACTAGGAAGACGGCTCAGTAGACTAAGTGATTGCTCACCGTCCATCACTCAGCATGGGCACAGTGAGGGAGAGGGCGTATGTATCTGGGAATACTGAAGAAAGGATCTGCAGCTTCCTTACCCACCTCGTGGTTCACAGCAGATTCAGGACATTCTCTGCTATCTCTCTCTCTGCAGTTGCTCCCATTTTCCAGTCTTCCTAGGGAAGTTCAGGGAAGTAATCTATTCCGACTGGTGACCTCAGTGAGGCTCTGCTGTCGCTAGGCTTTAGGGCCCCACAAATGGGGTCTCTGCTGAGGGAGACTAGGAAGACGGCTCAGTAGACTAAGTGATTGCTGTGCAAGCATGCAGACCAGAGGTCCATCCCAGCACCGTGTCAGAGTGGGCAGAGCGGTGGTCACCTGTAATTCCTGCAGTGGATGGTGACAGGAAGAGCCACGGGGCTTGCTAGCCATCAGAGTAGTCAAATCAGTGAGGTGGAGAGAGATAGAGGGAGACACGCGATGTTAGTCTCTGGTCTCCACGCATGTGCACTTAGGTGCACACACACCTATACACACACAAAATGAGTGAGAGACTGAGGGAGCCTGTGAGGACACTAGGTAGAGCTCAAATGCCAGCTCTCTTCCTCTGGGCATTGCAGTCTTTCACTGTTCACTTGCCTCATCTGTGAGACGATAACACGCACTTCCCAGGATGCTGGGAGGTCTGGGATGGAAGCAGCAGAACCTGGTCCCCAGTCTGTTGCACATCAAGTGGCTGTTCTTGCTTTTGCCTTGGGAAAAGGTGTCTCTAGATCATGGCTGGCAGTAGTGGGAGACAGAGGAGGCAGGGTAGGGTGCAAAATGTGATGAGGCCTGGCTCTCAGAGGCAGAGGCACTGTGCAGAATGCGGTGTGTTTGTGGGGGCGGGCGCTGTGCCGCCTCCAGTTTCTAGACCTGCTCTGGCAGGCGTTTGGGACTCCTGTGTGAGGCCAGCGTTGTCCTTGTTTAGAGTCCATGTGACTCAACCTTATGTTGCTGACCTTGAGATGTCAACTGACCCCAGGAGAGGGGCAGCGAAGTGAACTCGGCACTGGGTTCTGCAGGCCTGGGGCAGCTTGGTCCTGCCTTGCATCTTGTTCAAGATACTGGCATGTCTTCCGTCTGCATCTCAGTTCCGATCTGTGGATCAGGGAGCAGGAGGAGGTGATGTTTCAAGGCTCTCTAGTATGTGCCTTGAGAGTGGCATGTGAGGATGTAGTGTGCCTGTGTGCACAACACGCGCATGCATTTGTGTTGTATACATGTGTGCGTGTGGTTTAGCAAGGTCCTGCCCTAAAACTAAGCAAAGACAAAAAGCTTTCCTGTGTCCAGGGGACCCGAGAGGCTGCTGTGTTGTCAGTCAGTTCTGTGTATGATTAGGGTATCAGAGAAGGGAGCAAGGAGACCGTTCATTCCACAGAAAATTCCCGAGGGCCCACAGCGTGCCAGGCACGTTCTCTGCTCAGTGTGGGCATAGTTCATATTCCAGTGAGAGGCAGGCTCTAAGGGATGTTAGTAAACATTAAATAGGGTGTTGGAGAGCAGTGTGTTCTAAGAAGAAAAATCAGGGATTAGCGAGATGGCGCAACAGTTAAGAGCGCTGCTCTTAGAGAGGACTTGGGCTCGGTTCCTAGCTCCTGGGTTCAGTTCCTAGCTCCCACGTTCAGTGATAGGTAACCCCAGCTCTAAGTGAGCTGATACCCTCTTCTGGCCTTGCACACAAGTGGTGCACATATGTACACTCTGGTGCATAGACATACATATAAAATAAATAAACACCATTTTTTCCCCTAAAACTAAAATCACCCAGGGAGGGTTACTGTGTATGTTTGTGTTTATGTTTGTGTGTACATGCACACATGTGTGCGTGCCTGTCTGCCTATTTGCAAGGGGACTTGCACTTGAGGTATAATCAGGGACCCACAGTTCTGAGGCTGCTACTTCTGAGTCCCCAGCTGCCCCAGAGAGTCCCTAAGAGCTTCCCCATTGTGCCACGAGAGCTTGGATGGCCTTAGCTGCCTCTGCCCAGCTGGGCCCAATCCCTGCACTACCTAGACCAGGTAGTCTAGGACGGGTAGCAAGCTAGTCTAGACTGGAGAAACTAGGGTGGGATGCATGCATGCTGAGGCTGAGGTTATGAACTCTGCTGGGCAGTCTGGGTGTTTGGAAATTTTTAGCTCCTCGGGAGACATGTGGGACAGCGTGTTGAAGGCATCTGACTGCTGTCGATTCTTGCCTGTGGCTGGCCTCCAGCTGGCAAGGGGAAGGAGTGGGGGCCGAGGGGACAGCGCTCAGATGATCTCTGGCAGGAAGGGTGCGTTTCTCCCGCTCTGCTGAGTTTAGTAGTTTTGTACTAAACTTTATGGATTGGAGAAGGCTGAGCGCTGGTCTGAGTAGGGCAGGGTGGGCTGGGCCTCCATGTCATGGGGGAGCTCCAGGGTGAGAGGGTAGCATTAAGGGCTAGCCAGTGCTGGGAGCCAGATCCTTTTCATAGGGGGCCTTCATCCCATTCACTCAACATATAATAACTCCAGGTAGCCATGCAGGTGGGCAGCAAGAATGGGTTTATGGTCACCCTGCTAACAGCAGAGTCAGGGTGTTGGCTGGGCACTCTGGTCTTAGAGCCATCCAGGACCCTGCTGGAGAAATACATTTCTGCTCCCTACAACATGTGTTGACTTAGAAGTTTTAGGTAGGTGGGGCACCCAGTGCCAATAGCCTTTTAGGTGGTCCCGGTCCCCTCTTGGAGTGGCAGGTAGAACTCTAGAGATGGTGGGGTGGTGAGCTTGGCCGAGGAGTCCCCTGTCCCCTGGCCACCACCCTATTCACTCTTCTGGACATTTTTAGGATGAGGCTTCTGTGTTGACAGGGGTAGAGGGAGGATGGCCGGGACAGTCCATCCATCCATGTTTATGTTGATGGCCCACTTCTGGTCCCCCTGCTTCCTGGCATGAGGGAGTTTCTACCGAGTTGATCAAAATGTCACTATGATTACTTTGGATGAAGGTAGACCCAGAATCCAAAATCAGGGCAGTTAAGAGCAGAGATGGCTCATGCAGGAGACTGGTGTTCAGTTCCCAGCATTGCTGTGGAATGGTTTGCAACCACCTGTAAATCCAGTTCTAGAGATCTGGTCCACACGTGGGTAGACACACATGCACATAATTAAAGTAATGCAAACAAATCTTAAATTCCCAAATGAACTGCGGTTGGAGGAGTGCAGTGTATAAGGACAGATCAGACCATTCCTTTAGGAGAGGAGGCCAGTGGGTACCACATGGGGTATAATCGGAGCTCCCTAGAGGAGGGAGGCCAGCAAGGCAGAGGAGAAGGCAGTGTTTGTGTTTGTGTGTGTGTGCGCGCGCCGTAGGAACCTAGGGTGGGGCCAGCAAGTCACTGCAGAGTTGGGGCATGGGCAATATTCAGCAGGCAGGCTCTGACCCCAGGAGTTCATGCTCTAACTTCTGTCTGTTTGCTGGGGCTAACAGGCCATGGTGGGCCCTGCCTCTGTGGAGGTGAAGCCCTGGCTAACCGGAACAAGAGTGCTTTCGCCTGTTGTCCTCGTTTATTGAGTGGTGTGAGGTTTGCACGGTCACCCAGTGAGGGTGGACCTGCTTGGCTCTATGACTAAGAAGATTGTGTGTCATTTTGCAAATGCCGCTTCCCTAGTTTGGGACTAGCCCAGTGATGTGTTGAAGCTCGGGACCGTGCCTCGTTACCACCCTGACTGCCAGCCTAGAAGGCAGCTGTGCCAATATCTCTGTGACGCTCACACTATTTCTTGTTTTTGTCTCTAGCCCATCACCACGGAGAGTGTACCCAAGAATGTAGTGGATGTGGTGAGTGACAATGGGCAGAATGAGGAGGTGCTGGGAGGGAGTGGGCTGGAGCCCTGAGGAAGGGGTGCTGAGGATCTTGGAAGCTGTGCCCAGCCATGGGCGAGGTTGACAGAGAGGGAGCAGGGTGGGGCTGTGGAGGAAATCAATGATTAAGGCTGTCTGCAGGAAATATGCTAAATGTCTCAGGCCTGTAAACCAGCATCCAGAAGGCTGAGGCAGGAGGATTCCCCTCAGTTTTAGGTCAGCCTGGGCTATGTAATGAGACCCCAAACAAACAAACAAACAAACGAGGCCCCAGGGTAACCCTCAATCAGGGGAGTGTCTGTGCAAGCATGAATACCTAAGCTCGTCCCCAGAAACAACCTGGGGAAAAAAATCCCAGCGTGGTGGTGGTGGCACGTGCTTGTAACCCCAGGGCTGGGGAGGTAGAGACGGGGACCTTTGGGTCTTGCTGGCTAGACAAGTCCCAGGTTAGTGAGGGGCCCTGTCTCAAATGCTAAACTTTCTTGAGACGGTAGGAAGGGGGCAGAACCTGTCTGCTTTAGTAATACAGGTTTGCAAAGGTGATCCACATGCATGTGCATACACACGCACACACTCACGCACACACATGCAAACTCACACACTCAAAAACGTACACGCACTCACACATACATGCACCTGCATATGCACACACACAATTCACATACTTGCACACACATATGTGCATACAAGGCATACACACACACACACTCAGACACACAAAGAGGGCATGGGAGAGACAGAATATGAGAAAACTGGGCAGACTTCCCACTAATCTTTTGGACTACACTAGCAGAGTTTCCTTCAGGCTGCATGGAAGAAGATGAGAAGAATGTGGGGGACTCTGCAATGGGGGAAACTGAGGCTAGAAACCAAGGGGATGGAGGCAGGGGCCCTGCCTGCGGGACTTCAGGTGAAGGAGAGCCTGTCTGGTCCTCAGCTTTCTCGTCTTCAAAATGGAATAACAGTGTCCCACGGGGGTGCGCCCATAGGAGAGGGCTTACCTTTCTCCGACAGACCTTTGAGTGGACAAAGCAGTGTTCAAGTAACACAAGCCCCCTCCCCGTGCCCAGGGCCTTGTGCTACCTACCCTTTTACCCTCCACCCTGATCCCAGCAGGTAGGCATTCTGGAACCTTGCACTGTTCATCTTGTCCCCCTCTCTGAAGCCTCTCCTCTGCCTACAGGGGGAAGGAGACTGCAAGGGTGGAAGCTCTCCCAGAAGCCTCCAGGAGAGCGTGAGTATGAGGAGGGCGGGGCTAAGTCCACTGCTTGCAGGAGGCATGAACAGGAGTGTGTGTGTGTGGGGGTGCCCTTAGACCTTCACTCTCTTGAAGGGAGCTTGGCTGGCTTGGCTGTTGTGTTGGGGAAAGAGAAGGCCTGTGAAGTCACTGACTGGGTTCAAGTCACTCAGTGGCCCTGGGCTTCATCACTACGCCGTGGTAGTTTTGGGTGGGAAGGAACAGAGGGATCGATCTGAGAGCTAGGCTTGGAAAGGGTGAGGGAAACAGGGCTCTGTAAAGGAGCCCTCTGCTCTCAAGGTTCCCCTAGATGCTGGATACACTGTTGGGGTGCTTTCCTGGAGCCAGGAGTCTTGAGAAATGACAAGAGCGGTGTGACTTTCCTGCTTTTCATTTAGGACCCAGGAAGAGGGTTCTCTGGTCCTGGCTCATTTTGTCTTTGGTTTTACAAGGGCAGTCAGGGGACAAGTTCCTTAATCAGGAGGAACTCAGGCTAGCTTCCAGGAGCCCCTGATCTCTGTTAGAGCTGGCTTGTCTCTACACCTCCCGGCAGGCCCCACAGAAGACACTTCACCTTCCTTAGGCCTTTCCTGCCCTGTTCCCCATGCTGGCCCCTCCGTCCACTGCAGGCCTGGAGAGGAACAGGGAGTGGTTTTGGCGGTTGGCACAGGGGGAGCTGTTGATGGCACGAGGCCCTATCATCTGACAGCTGCCTGGCCTCTGGTAGGGAGGGCCCCGCAGGGAGGGGCTGAGCTGTAGCAGCTCCCGAGGGTGGCCCACTGACACTGCTGCACCATCTTGGGCCGCCATAGGCCCAGTAATAAGGAGTGGCGCTGTCTAGGGGCTGTGTGGACTCCTGGGTTGGGGGAAGACCCCATGGAGGTATGTGAGGATTCCTGTTCATTGGTACTAAGGATGCTTCCGAGAATTTAGTTTTGTGTGTGTTACTGCAAAGGATGAACTAGCTTGAGGCACTTCTAGATATGATGGGTGCTCAGTAAATATCAGCCAGTCTTACCGCCATTGTTTTAGGAGCCAGGAACTAGGCTGGGAGGTTGTATGCCTTCGTGACAAGGTGTGTTGCAGGTGCTGTGGTTCCACGTTTTAGATGAGGAAGCAGAGACTGGAGGTATCCCTTAAATGTCTCTGGATACACGTCATCCAAGACTGTTAGTTCTTGGGACAAAGTGGTAGCCTCTGAATCATTACTTTTAGTTGATGTTCTGGGAGTGTTTAGAAGTTATGTCCTAGGACTTCTGACTCTGCCTCCCTAGCCTGGGCCATGTGGAGTTCATCAACCAGAATCAATCAAGGTCAGACATCTAGAAGAGCTGTTGACCCTAGGGTGTGTTTGACCTTGGTTGTGTGGAAGAAAGAGGTGGCCACTTAGTTGTGGTCGATGGGTATCTTGTTTTAGTTTCCAGGGAAAACATTTGCTGGTCTGGGATCAGCGAATCTGCAAGAGGTTGTGTGTCAGGGTGGGTCAGGGGTGGTGCCTCGTCGGGGAGGTAGGAGGTCAGAGAGAATGAGTCTCACCGAAGGAGTGTAAGAGGGGTAAGCAGGAGAGCAGACTCCAGAGGGGCCTGCCTGCTGCAGAGGAGCAGAAACCCACCGCCAGGCTTCCGGACGTCTGTCATAGGTGGGGTGACCAAGGGCTGCCGTGCTGGTACCCTGGCTGCATAGGGGCTCTGCTGTGCGCTGGGCAGGGGAAGGGGAGGCTGGCTCAGGGCACTAGCCTGTCTGTGGGGCACTTCCTGCTTTGGCCTCTCCAGGCGGTTTACTCCGATGGAGCTGGTGTGCAGGGAGGCTGCAGACGTGTGCAGTGTCGCACTTTGTTTTGGAAAAATCCAAGTGGTGAGCAGGAAGGGGGGGGGGAGGAAGGGGTGTGGCTGCGGGGGCCTGTGTGGGGGGCCTCAACCAGAGGAGATGCAGGAATGAAGGGCTGGGCTCTGGCTGCCTTACTCGACCCCTGGTGTTCATTGGCAGACCCTCCTCTCACCGAGGACCCTGGGGACCTAGGTTCAGGAAACAGATTTTTTTTTTCCTTTTCTGTCGGGAGGTATTTTGTTTGCTTCATGGACCTGAAAGGAAGCAGGACTTCTCCTAACTTTGAGGGGCAAACCAGCCCCACTGGAGATGCAAGGTTTACGCTGCTCTTGCTGCCTGAATATGCTATGGGGAACGGAAGGTGGTGGCAAGGATGCAGTCCCAGGAGGCAGACCTGAAGCTACTCCAGAACGCCCCAGTTATGGTCAGCTCCTGCCTGCAGGGAGAACCAAGGAAAAAAAAGAGTTGGTGCCCGAAGCAGGAAGGATGAGGGTTAGATATGAGGAGGAACATCCTGCCAGTGAGAAAAGACACTCTTTGGGGGAGGCTGTGGGATCCCCTCTCATGAGGCCTTTCTGCCAAGGAGATACATGTTTGAGAGATGAGGATGAGGGAGACTGTTTGGTGCTTAGGGAGCTGGATCAAAAGTTCTATTATTGGTCTGTCTTAGGAGGAGCTAGTAGAAAGTTAAGAGTTTCAAGATTCCCTAGAGGGGAAAAGAATGGGATTCCAGGCAGGCAGAGAATTTATTTTCCTTTTTAAAATAAACCTTCCCCAGGGACTCCGAGTGGGGCAGGTAAAAGATTGCAGAACCCTGTGTTGTACCCGTTTAACTGATGAGCATCTGAGACCAAGCCTCCATGCCTCTTACCAGGTGGATTGACAGTTATCTTTATCATTCAGAATGAGGGTGAGACTTGGACTTCTCTACATCTCTCCCAGGTGCCTAGAACACAGCTCCAGGAAATGTTTAACCCGCGAGGGAATGTCTGCCCTGAGGGGGATACAGACCTGACTCCAGGCCTCAGTTTACCCCGCTGTTTCATAGGGGGTCACCTGGGAAGGCTGGAGCACTGGGAGGAGCGTGTTTGCTCTTGGTTGTCCCTTTCCTGTTCTCCTGTGCTCACAATGCATTCACAGTCCCCGTGCAAGCCTGCTCTCGGCCAGCAAGGGTCATGTGTCCCCAAACCTTGCAGAAAACAGGAAGCCCTATTGGTGCGAGTGCAGCCCAGCCCTGTGATTCATCAGGGGTGACAGTCCAGCTGTTGGTCCCTAGCCCCTGCCCAGGATAGCTTCCCCCGTGCATCCCTGCCCCAGCCTCCTTGTGCAGAGTGCCTGGGACCTTTCTTATCACCTCAGGAGGCAGCAGGGCCAGACTCTGTTTGGGCCAAGTATTTATCTTCTAGGCTGGAGTCAGGAATGTGGAGTGTTATAACCTTGGCCAGAGGGTGGTGGGGAAGTGGACTGGAAGCCTGGTCTCTGGGTCCTGTGCATCCTTCACGGTGCCTTTGGAGGCTCCCAGCTCTGCTTAGCTCTCCAGTTCCTTCATCAGTCCTGGCTATTGGCCCATTGTCTTCCTCCAGCTCCTTGCTTGTGCCTGGCCCTGATCTTGGCCGCACCATAAGCCTTGGCTAAGTTGTGGCTTCCAGTTGTTCGAAGCAGCTGTGGTGGCTTCCTTCAAAGAGTGGCTGTAGATCTGTAGCAGATGAAACCCTAGGGGCTATTTATAGCAGGGTGGCCCTAGAGCCTGGCCCATGGCCCAGGGTCTGAGGAGAGTCAGGGCCTCCTCGTCAGAGACCAGTGCAATGGGATGGATGAAGTGTTGGCTTTTCGCATGCTTCGGGGTGGGGAGTTTTGGAACAGCCTGGTTTAGGGTTTGAAAACCAAACACCCTGGTCCCCGCCTCTCCTGCCCTAGCCTGACTCACACAACCCCAAGTCCTAGGGCAGGAAATGCTGAGAGTCTGAGAACCGTTTTTTTCTGACTCCTCCTCGCACTGAGTTCTGCGGAACCCTTAGGAGCCCCACAGTGACAGGGTGGCCAGCCCTCCCTCCCGCAGCCAGGGGCCCTGACTCTGTACTCCATGGGGAGCTGGACCTCAGAGTCCAGCTGCATGTTGGGTGCAACACTCTTCACTTGGGCTCTGTGGCCACGACTGGGTCAGAGTTCGAATCCTGCTCCGTCATCAGTTTCCCAGGGATTCAGGGGTGAGTTACCATGTGTCTTATGTCCCCTTCCTTTACAGGCGGTGGTCTTGCTGCCTCCAAGGGGAGGCTGCCATTTCGTGGCTGGGAAACGTAGCTCGGTGGAGCCCAAGAATTCAGAACTGGGGTGCTCCAGTTGAAGTAGATGGTGGATGCCGAGGGGGAGGGAAGCAGGTCTTGTGGCTTTTTTTTTTTCATGAGGTGGACGGTTGTCCCTTTCCTTCCAGGAACTTCTCTTTCAGTTCTTCTTAGTGAGAGAGTGACATTTAAAGTGACAGCTGCCATTGACCAAGCGTCAAACACCCAGTGAGGAGGCTCTCAGCATGTTCTTGTGTGTTTGTTGTTTGGTTTTTGCTTGCCCATAATGAACCATTGAGGGCTGGCCTGTCCTCCTGTGACATCCTGACGACATTTGCCCAGGTTCAGTGGGCTGAGCATCTCCCATGCTGCTTAGCGGGATGCTGGAGCCTAGTGCTGCAGTCTGTGTGGCTTGACACCTTGTCGTGAATGTCACTCGGCTGCCCTGAAAAGTTGGCGTCACCAACTTGGGTCTGTTTGCCTAATTTTGTACATCAATACCCTGGATTGGTGTGGGTGGGACAAGATAGAGACATGGAGCCTTAGACATGAAGGGCCTTGGATGCCCGTTGCAAATCACACACCTGTTGCTCTGTCTTAAGCTTTGCACAGATTCAGAGGCTCAGTGTTGTGGCTTTGGAGGAGGGGGAGTGAGGAGCGGCAGTGGCGGAGGACACGGGTTCAGAGCTAGCTGGCCCTGAGGTGGACATTCTTCGCTTCCCCAGGGCAACGGTGGTTGCTGTGTGTGATCTCTAGTTGAGGTTGCTATTATGATGCCTGATGATTTAGGGCGAGGTGGGTTTCTGCCAATTCAGCCGCTGTGGGTATGTGTGTCCCCAGAGTGGGGGAGCCAGCCAGATGGCTCTGTCTTTATATCAGAGATTTCCTCTTTCCACCGAACCAGGTCTCCCACAGCAGGTACTTTTGGCCTTTGGGCTTTTATGGCTGGGGTGTTGGGGTGTTAGGGTGGCAGGAATGGAGCATTGGCCAAGGAGGGAGTGAGGATCTCTGTGTGGCCATGCCCTGAGCCCCTTTATGCTCCTCCCTTCCTGCTCTCCCCTCTTCTTGTAATACTGTGTCTTCTCTCTTTTCCAGGACTCCATGAGAGTTTCGCCAAGCATCCACCCGCAGCCACAGCCTGTCAGGTACACTTGGCACAGCGGGAGGATATGGGTTATGCGTATTCTCACGTCCCACCCTGAGTCCTAAGACTGATGCTGTACAGCCCTAGCGAGAGGCCTGGAGTTGGTGGCCCATGGCTGTCACCACTGAGTTCCAGCACAGACCTTGAGGTGGACCCTAAACTTCCCCACATAAGATCATCCGTCCTTGTAATGGCGCTGAAGGTCTGTGTATTGGCAACTCAGTTAGTTGCTGAGTGTCTGAAGTGACTTGTTCGAGGCACCCACTGGCCAGAAGCGGCACTGGGGCGACTCCCATCAAGCCCCATGCTGGTTCTGACTCTGGATGAGGTCTTTGATTGTGGGGAGGACTTTGTAGAGTGATCATCCTCCGCCCAGGGAAGAGAACACGCAGGGAGACTCTAAGCTTTGCCCACACCCCCACATCTCTCTACTTCACCTCCATCCTGAGGCTCCCTGGTTCCTGCCTAGAGCCCTTTGAGGACCCCTCCCACCTTCCTGTCTCTTCCTCTGCTTGGTACACTCAGAGCTGTCATACCAATTTTGTCCAGAGCTGTGATACCAATTTTGTCCAGCTGGTGGTGCTATTCTGCTTTTGTGTCCTTCCTGGACCCAGCTTGATAGAGGGGCCAGTAAATCAGTCCTGTCCACTACTACCCCAGGATGGCCACCTCTGACTCATTCCTGTCGCTCTCGGCTCCTCTTCTTCCTCTGCCTCTCAGAGGGAAAAGCTAGAAAGAAACGGGCTGGGTTTATGAGTTTTTCTGAGGAGGATGCAGTCCCTTCTATAGAGCCAGGACCAAAGGACTGGAGGGTCCTCAGGTTACTCTGTGTCAACATTTGGGGTAAGTGTGCAGGTGGCATCTGGCCCCTGGGTAGAAGTCAGAGCTCTGGCCAGCGATTGCTGAGATACGATAGGGACAAGGAGTGACGGGGATTCAGGTCCAGTTCTAACTGGCGTTTACCCCTGTCATTTCATCAGAGAGAGCTACCCTTGGCTACCCTCTGTCTACACACATCCAGACATCTGGGCCCGTGCCAACACCTAGGCTCCTTGATGTCCTGGGACTTTTTGTCACCAAGGCCAGAGGATCTGCTGCTTTTAACCCCCTCCCACCTCCACCCCATACTGCTATAGTATAGTGAAGGCTCGCGAAATAAAGAGTGTTGCCCACCTTGGGTGGAGAGGGAGGACGTGGTAATAGGTAATGCGGGAAGGAGGATGAGGAGGAGGTTCCCCAGTAGGCAACATGGACCCCTCCTCTGGTGGAAAAGCAGATGCGTAAGCTGTGAGTTCCATGCTTCATCTTTTGTCCTGGGGAGAGACAGGGTTGCTGGCCCAGGGGCTCCCCATTGCTTGTAGGACCCCTAAAACTGCTGTAGCAAACACCCAGCCCCCTCTCACTTCTCTGGCCTTTAGGAATGAGGGGGCCCTGGGCCAAGAATGATCTTTGCAGGGAGAGCTGGGGACAGAGTGCAGGGGTCAGCCTGCCGTAGGGAGGCTGGAATGTGCCGTGCCTGGTCTCTGGCTCAGCTTGCGCCCATGTGAGCCTATCACCTGAGCCGCCTCCTTCCCCAGGGAGGTCTTCTCAGTTTGGGTGCATGGAGGTAGCCAGGGCTTTACTCCAGGATTCTGGGGAGCACTGTTCCCAGTCACTCTTTCCCTTCTGGATCCTTCTAGAAACTTCTGTAGGGCTGGACAGATGACTCAGCAGTTAAGAGCACTGCCTGCTCTTCCAGAAGTCCTGAGTTCAATTTCCAGCAACCATGTGGTAGCTCAGACCATCTATAATGTGCTTCTGTGCCCTCTTCTGGCATGTAGGCATACATGCAAGCAGGACACTATATACTTAATAAATAAATAAATAAAATCCTTCCTTCCTTCCTTCCTTCCTTCCTTCCTTCCTTCCTTCCTTCCTTCCTTCCTTCCTTCCTTCCTTCCTTCCAACTTCCACAATGTGTTAGAGGCTGCATTGGATTCCTGGGTTCTGACCTGGGCTTGTCTTTTACTCAGTCTCTCTAGAAACATAAGTGTGAGCCGGGCCATGGAGGACAGCTGTGAGCTGGACCTGGTGTACGTCACGGAGCGCATCATCGCCGTGTCCTTCCCCAGTGCGGCCAATGAGGAGAACTTCCGCAGCAACCTCCGTGAAGTGGCCCAGATGCTGAAGTCCAAACATGGGGGCAACTACCTGGTGGGTGGACCTCACTCTTCTTCCTCACCCTGTTTACACAGAGAGTCTCTGCCCACTGCCCATGCCAGCACGTCTTCCCTCAGTTCCCATGCATCTTGCAAGGCCCAGGTCTTCACTGTTATCTCAGAGAGAGTTGATTCTCAGGGGACCATGTGCAGTTGCATGTAGCATCTGGAACCAAGTGTGGGCTATCTGAGTGTGAGAACGTGTGGGTCCCTGTGCGTGCATGTGTGTGAGGGTGAGAACGTGTGGACGTGTGGGTGTGCAGACTAGGGGAAGAGAATAAAGACACAGTTTTATGTTGCTGAGCCTGCACTGCAAGCCGCGCCTTCCGATAACCTCTTCACCTTCAGAACAGGCCCTAGAGAGAGCTGAGGTCTGTAGAGCTGCTTCGGGTGGAAACCCTGGAGTAGACTTGGCCATGTGCAGTTTTGGAGTGCCCTGTGACTGGCTAGAGTCACCAGATATCAGAGAGGTGGGTGGCAGGGACATCCTCTACAGCAGGAGACTGACCATTCCTGAGGGGAGGCTCAGATCTCTGCTCAGGGGCCTGGACTGCTGGCCCTCAGCCACTGGGTGCTGCTTGCCATGTTTAGCAGAGCTGGGCTAAGGTGGTTGCACAAGGGTTCTGGGGTTTCTGGGACAAATGGCCACACACTATTTGACTTAAAATGACAGGAATGTGTTCTGGAGGGCCGGCATCTGGTTGACAGTGAGGCCATGCTCCCTTGAATCCTGGAGGCAACCGCCTTCCTCTCCTCTACCCCACTCCTGGCCGCTCCCAGCACTCCCAGGCATTCCCTGGCTTGGGGCCACATTGCTCCATTCTCTGCCTTCACCTTCACATAGCCTTCCCCATCTGTCTCTCCTCTAGTTATAAGGACATTGGTTGTTGGTCTTAGGATCACCCTGAATCCAAGAATATCTCCTGGCAAGATCTTTAACTGTGTCCGAAGGTCCCAGGTTCTGAAGTTCTGAGTGGCCATGCATTTTGAAAGGCTTCTGTATCAACCCATCTATCATCGGTGCTGAGCAGTGTGAAGTGCCTGGCTTCCAATAACAGAGAGTCCTGGCTTCTCATCCTGGCTCTGTGATAGCTGAATAGATGGCTATTAGTTATGAAGCCAGCTCTGTGACATTGCTAATGTCATTAAGTGTGCTCCTTAATGGGACCGGGAGTGTCTGGCCATCTCTGGCTCCAGGGATACAGAGTTCTAGATGCCTGTGCTCTGCTGTAGCCCTGTCCTTCCTGCCCACTTTTAGGGTCTGCCCCTTTCCTCCTGGGAGCTGACAAAGCTACTGTCAAGCTTGTGATGACTTAGATAGAGGTAGACAGTTCTTCACAGTCCTTCACGGGAGACAGGGTAGGCTGTTGGATGTGAGTAGGCTCCCTGTGTTTGAGGGGGCCCACCAGGATGTCTCATACCTTACCATGGAAGGAGGCCCCAGGATAGAGAGGTAGTATTGCTGTGGGATTTGGTCATAAAGCCAGAGGCGGCCTCGGTCTGTCACTCAGCACCCTTGGGCTGGGCTCCATCCATTCTCATTCCCAGTTCAGGATATACCCTTGCGAGGGGCCTGGCTGAGCGTGGTAGTCTCCACCTTCCCAAGAACTCATTGCTGGTCCTGTTGGCCAGCATGTGTTCACGGTGGGAACATTTCTGATAGGCGAGAGAGTGGCAGCAGGTGCCGGAGTCTGGGAGCTCATGGCTTGCTGTTGGCCGGGTCCTGACAAGCAGGGACAGACTCCCCGCTCCTTTCTCAGCCTTACTCCTCCTTTGTCTCTTTCTAGCTCTTCAACCTCTCTGAGCAGAGGCCTGACATCACGAAGCTCCACGCTAAGGTGAGTATGTGGCTGTTTTAGGATGCCTTGGCCTGGCCTAACCTGGGGTAGCGGGCGAGAGAATATGCCCCCTCTTGTGTAGTTCCCTGATAGTTCCAAGCTCAAGGGCATCTCAGATCTGGAAAATGTATGATAATACCAACTACTGAAATGTCAAACAGTGGTTTCTGTCCTCATCTGCCCCCAGGGAGGAAATACACAGGGCCTCTGGGAGTGGGGCTGCGGCTGTGTCTTTTCCACATAGGCTGCTGTCCCAGGGTTTACTCTTCATGCTAAGTGAGTTGTTAGAGATGTTGTTGGGGACCTTGGCTTCTATCTGAATTCTGGCGCCTGTCAGTGAGGGACCTCAGGCGAGTGATAGATTTCTCTGGGCCTCAGACCGTGTCTCTGAGAGTGGGCAGCTGGCTTAGGCATGTTCTGTGGATCCTACCAAAGAGCGGCTGTTTTTATTTAGTGTTTTGTGAAGTTAGAGATGGCCTGAGGGGGCTGTGAGGGCTTGAGGGCTTGTGGCCACTGGGATGTCCTGCTTCTGCACACTTCAGACTTCTCTTGGAGGCCTGGAAGTAGACAGTCTGTATATTCAGGGTGGTGTGAGCACCAGGAGACCCTTTCCTTGCCTCTGTCTAAATCAGCCTTGAGCTGGCCTTTGAGGGGAGCTGGAAGGCTGGGCTCAGGCCTCTCTGCAAGCTTTGAGATCACAGTTTCACATTGCACACCTTGGCACACATCCACAAGGACAATAGCTCTGGTCGAGGGACATGGCTTTGCCTAAGACCCTACTGTGAGCCTGGGTCCCAGGTCGTGACCTTTGGTCTTCCAGCCTTGCCCCTCAGCAGGTCTGGCGAGCAGGACAAGTGTGGCGGCTATGCCCATGCTGTGTTGGCTGGTTGATGGAGTCTCCAGGCTTCCCTTATTTACTTTCGGTTCACCCCCAGGTCCTGGAATTTGGCTGGCCTGATCTGCACACTCCGGCCCTGGAGAAGATATGCAGTGTCTGCAAGGCCATGGACACCTGGCTCAATGCAGACCCCCACAATGTTGTTGTTCTCCACAACAAGGTCAGCGTGCGGGCTGTACACGTGTGTGTACCTGGGTGCGTGAGTGCGTGTGCCCGTGTACACACCTGCCTGGGTGATTGTGTGAGTGTGCTCACCTACCTGCTTGCGTTTTCCATTCTAGAACATTATAGATTCTGCCCAAGAGTAGACCTCCAACAAATGGGGCAGCAGTTTATATTTCTGGCAGTGAGGGTGGGCTAGCTTTTTTGGCTTCTCCTCTCTTGCCTCCCTCGCCATTGCTCCTCTTTCTCCGGAACGTCCCTCCTCTCTCCCACCCCTGGCCCCTAGGCTTTGGACAAGAGAGACTGTTTGGAAACGATGACCTTTTGCCTCTTTCAGGGAAACCGAGGCAGGATTGGGGTTGTCATCGCGGCGTATATGCACTACAGCAACATTTCCGCCAGGTGAGAGGTCTGCCGTCTTCTATCCCTGCTTCTCTTTTCTGGACATTGACTTGAGGACACCCCTCTCCCATCCACATGCCTTCTTGGGGCCAGGAAGTGCTCTCAGATAAAGAAGTAGGAGGGATAAGAGGTACGAGAGCCCCCGGGAGCTTGAGAAAAGTGCCCCAGCTCTGAGGCAGCATGAAAACAGCTGGCCGCAGGGAAGAGAGCCTTCCCCTGTGTGGAAGATACTCGCCAGCATTTTGGGGGCCACGTATCCTCTCTCAGTTGTCTTCCCTTTCCCTGAATGAGCCAGGAAGAGGTCAGAAAGATGTTTCATCAGAATTGAACCCAGAGATCAATCTGGAAGTTATCCCAAGTCGCAGGGCGGCAGGGTTTTCTTTTGGCCTTGGTGTTTGGGAGAAAAAGTAGGAAGCAACCAGTGGGAAGATCCCATCCTGACCCAACACAGGACAGAGACAGAAGGCTCCTTCATCCAGTATGGCTGTCCAGAGGTTGCTATGTCCGGGACCACGTTATATGGTGCTTGGAAGGATGCAGAGGGCTCAGCCGGAGTACTGTCCTGGAGGGCTTTAAATACTAAGCAGGTTTGTTAGCAGCATTCATAACTGTGGCTATGGAAACATAGAAGCCAGAAGTGGTATGTGGCCAGGGGGACCTGTGGCTATAGGGGCCTGGAGGATTGCTGTAGTTTTTGGAGAAGAAGTATGGGTATGAGCAAAGTATCTGCTGAGTATAGAGTTAGAAAAGGCTTGGGACAGTCAGTAACAGAGAGCATGGCCTCGCTGGCCTTAGTGAGAGCTTTGAATTTGCTGTAAGCATGGTGGGAAGTTACTGGAGTGCAGAATAATCTCTACATGTTCAGAGCATGGGTGTAGTGTTGTGTGGAGGGTGTCAGAAACCAGCCCTGCCTTGTGTCTGCTGAGTGGGCACCCATGGCTGCCAGGCTCTTAATGGGTGTCACCTCATCTGATCTCCTTTAAGCCTCATTTGATGAGGGGAATGAGGTTTTACGGAAAGGATTACGTCTCAGGAGCAATTAGTAATAGTCTAGAGATGGGTGCCCAAGCGGCTTGACTGAGAGCTATGCCATACAGATTAGAGATGCTTGAGTATCTTAATTAGAGTTTCTATTGCTGTGAAGAGATGCCCTGACCACGGCAACTCATAAAAAGGAAAATATTTAATTGGACGACTTAAAGTTCAGAGGTTCAGTCCACTATAATCATGGTGGGACATAGTGGCAGTCAGGAAGACATGGTGCTGGAAAAGGAGCTGAAAACTCGACATCTTTGATCTGTAGGCAACAGGAAGTAAACTGAGACACTGGGAGGTATCTTGAGCAT
The DNA here is from genome assembly GCF_037038515.1 of Microtus pennsylvanicus. Taxonomy (NCBI): domain Eukaryota; kingdom Metazoa; phylum Chordata; class Mammalia; order Rodentia; family Cricetidae; genus Microtus; species Microtus pennsylvanicus. The sequence continues at coordinate 36,941,492 of NC_134595.1, read as the reverse complement.
AAGAGACCTCCAAATCCACCCCCACGGTGACACTCTTCTTCCAACAAAGCCACACCTACCTCAACAAGACCACATCTCCTGATAGTGCCCCTCCCTATGAGCTAATGGGGGCCAATTACATTCAGTTATACAGTGCTGCATGGTAGAGGAGCAGTTTGTCGTTCCACAGAAACCAGGGTTTTCTGGGGGCTGTACAAGTCTAGGGGAGTCTGAGTGTAGTTGGACTTCTTCCGTTCCGCCAGCCAGCTCTCAGATGACCACATGGAGACTTCTTATTAATTATGAAAGCTTGGCCTATAGCTTAGGCTTATTTCTAATTAACTCTTATAACTTAGACAAACCCGTTTCTATTAATTTACTCTCTGCCTCTTGACTTCATTACCTTTACTCCTCCCATGCTGCCTTTCTGCTTCCTTCACATCTGACTGGAGATTCCTTGTGACTCCACCCTTCTTCTTCCAAACGTTCTCTTTGCCCTGGAAATCCTGCCTAGCTATTGGCAATTTAGCTTTTATTTAAAGCAATCACAGTGAAATAACTTCAAACAGTGTAAAGGGATGTTCTGCAACACCTGAGTGAGGGGACAAAGGGCCCTTAGGTGTGGGAGTGGGCTTCTCTGATTGCCTGTGTCTCTCCACAGTGCTGACCAGGCTCTGGACCGGTTTGCAATGAAGAGATTCTATGAGGATAAGATTGTGCCCATTGGCCAGCCATCCCAGAGGAGGTGAGTGCCAGGATTCCAGGCCCAGGGTGTGCTCTCCCTGTGGTGGATGCGGGCCTTGTGCACTCTCAGATGATGGATATCCGCTTAACTGAGGGTACCCTAAGCACAGGCATTAAGACTGTAGTGGCATGGGCATGGTGGTGCCCACAATTTGGGGTGTCAGTTAGCTTCTGGGGCCTTTAGCAAAAGACAGTCTGTGGTGGCATGGCTCTGGAGGAGCAGGTGCCTGTGTAAGAAGACACACGCTCTACTTGTCCCTGGAGGCAGGGTGACGTCTGTGTGTGAATGTGTCCACATGACACTGATGTCCCTGATGCCTGTCCTTGGACGTCTTAGATAGCACCATAAGGGGGCGCCTTCTCTTGGGAGAATTTATAGTATTCTTCTAAGGGCCCCAGCCACATGTTCTCACTGGAGTGCCTAACAGGAAACAGGACCAGATGGAGTTATCCATCACCAAAACTGAGGAACTCTGCTGTATCTGTGGGCACTGGGACATCCAGGCTAACAGGGCAGAGTCGCTCTGCCTGAGGGACCTGTGGGTCTGTTGAGGGGGACAGGCCTCAAGCAAGTGACCATCCAGAAGAGACGTGACAGGAAGCGTGAAGAGGGGAGAGGGAGACAGAGACAGGGATAGAGATAGGATACAGAGAGACAGAAACGGAGGGACACAGAGAGGGGGGATAGAGTTGAGGGAAGGAAGAGAGACAGAGGGAACAGAGGAGGGGGAAGAAAAAAAGGAGAGAGAAGGGAGGTGCAAGAGAGAAGACCCGAGCTGGGGAGCGCTGCTACATTGAGAGTGAACCGTAGGGAATGTGTAGGAAACTGGCTTTTTTCATAGAGACGGCCTGGCGTCCCGGGTGGGGGGGATGGGAGCGTGTGTGTAGGGGGGTGATTGTGAAGTCCTAACTGGAGCAGTGGTGATGACTGGGGCACCCTTCTTCTACAGATGAGAAGCCTGAGGTCAGGGTGGGGATAGGCCAGGGGGCCACAGTGAGTGGCAGCTGAGTTAGAAATGGGCGCAGGGCTGGGAACTTGGGGCCAGGGTGGTGTCTGGTGCCTTGCAGGGGTCTGCCCATGAATGAAACGTGATCCACGGAGTGGGGAGTGGTCGAGGTCACCTGGTCATGGGGAAGCTATAGCCACGACAAGCCCTAGCCTAGGCCGGAGACGTAGAGAGCAGAACCCTGTTGTGGCTGTGAGCTGTGGGCCTGCTTACCTGTCTGTGCTGGCTTAGCCTCGTTCTCGCACCAAGGACAGGGCACTAAATCTGTCATACCAGGGCGTGCGTGGGCAAGTTTCTTGTCAGCAGCTGCATGCTTCCAAAGAGAAGATCATTGCAGAGGTGAACAGGTGTTTCTGGAGGAAGTTCAAACCAGAGCGATGGGCAGGCATGGGGCTGGTTCAAAGTGACACATGACGGGGGAAGGTCTGGGTGAGCAGGGTGAAGGTGGGGGCCCAGCCAAGGCTGGGGGTCTGGGCGCAGCAGGCAGGAAGCCTGGAGGCTTCTGTTGCTTCTAGGAAATTAGCTATAGATTGCAAGGACCCTTCCTGCCTCCTCAAATTGAGGATCCCCAACATACACCCACGTCTTCCCCACCTTGCGTATCTGGACTGGGTCAGCTGTCACTGCTGGGGACCATTACTGCCTTTGTAGTTGGAAGGCCAGATAAAAGTGTACTCACCGGGTACCCAGGAGCCCAGCGCCTCCTGCAGTGCAACTGCACTGACTGATTGCCTCCTAGAAGCCCTCAGCGTTCACAGGAGGAAGCAGTACAGCCATGCCCCAGCTCCTGGCGTTCTGGTGTGCACACGTGACAACATGGTCTCTGTCACCTTTGACCCTGAAGATTAGAGTCTACTTCCTAATAGGAATGTGGTGCATTACTCTGTCCCACTGTGGACTGGAGAAGGTGGGCTGAGCAGTGGAGACCTAGGCTCCTCTAGTCAGAGAGAGAAGTCCAAGGGATTCCTCACCTGCCTACAAGCCATGAAGTTGTCACGTGACTTTGCGGGTGTTATCAGCATCTGCCCCGGGCTCCCATGGGCCACTGCATTTGGTGGGTGGGGGCAGGCCACACCGTCCACACACATGAGAAAGTGCAGCTGTTGGTTTCAGGAATAATGCTCCCTGCCAATCTCCTCTGCCTTCTTGTCAGTGTTCCTCACAGGGGACCTGGCAGTTGGAGGGGGAAGAGCAATGACTGAGCAGGAGGGGCTTTGCCTGTAGCTCATTGTCACCCGCCCTCGGACTCATTGTCCCCAGAACACAGACACATCCTGTTGGCCTGGTCAGGAGATCTGATGGGAACCTGCCGTTCCAGGTTTCCGGTTTGAGTAACGGGCCGGGGGGGGGGGGGGCTGGGCAGGGCCCTGAATAGGAGCTGGCAATGCCCATCAGATTATCTTGCTAGGGGAGGCTGAAGCGGCCCCACCCAGGCTCAGGGACCCGGCCTGGAGGAGGGCCAAGGGAATGGGGGGGGTGCTATACTGGTGTCATAATTGGAATCTCACCTTCCTGGGGAGCCATTGGCTCTTTAGAGTCCCAGGCTGCGTTTGATTGGTTTGTCTCATTCAACCTGGTTCTCTAGCCAATCAGATAGGAGGAAACATCAACCACCAGCACCAGAGAATTGGTTTGGGAGATGCTTCCTCTCTCCCATCCCCTGATTTGTGTGATTTTGCTGTGTGTCACAACTCCTCCAGGACCTGATTGTTCCTCTCTGTCTGGAAAGAAAGGGGATGGCTCGGTCCTTCCATTCTACCAGCGAGATCTTTATTAAAAGAACTGGAGATCGCTGGGGCTGGTGTTGTAGCTTCATGTGTTGAGTGATTAACATGCGGGAGACCCCCGCTCCCCCGCCCCAGAAACATAAACAAAATCCCCCAAAAGAAGCAAACTAAAAACCCAACTATAAACCAGCCTAGAGACAGGATGCTTGTTGGAAGTTAGTTATCTCAGATCCCAAGTCAAGAAGTTAATATAGAAAACTCCATACATTCGGTGGGAAGTAAAATAAGCAACGTAGCTGGTGGTGGTGGCGCATGCCTTTAATCCCAGTACTCAGGAGACAGAGGCAGGCGGATCTCTGTGAGTTCGAGGCCAGCTTGGTTACAAGAGCTAGTTCCGGGACAGGCACCAAAACTACACAGAGGAACCCTGTCTCAAAAAACAAAACAAAAACAGAAAAAACAAACAAAAAAAAGCACTGTAATATTATTAAGCATTTACTGTTTGCTGTGTGCCTGGGTGTGTGTGCCAGAACCAGGGCCTAGTGTAAGTTTGAAGTGAGAACAGTCATAAACTGGGTTTGACCCAGTCAGGCTCTTAGGGGTGTTTGGTTGGGCAGCTTGCTTTATGCAGTTGTAAGCCGAGAAATTATCTCTGCCAGGGATGGTGGTGTGATGCCTGGGTTGGGAGTGAGGAAGGAAAGAGATGCTCATGTTCACCACCAGGGGGTGCTAGAGAATGCCAAGTAGGCTGTAGGCACCGCTAGTTTTCTGGTTGTTTTTCTCCCTGGGTCCCTCCCTGCAAGTCTGTAGGACTGCACTGGCTAGGAAAACTCAGCTGCTGTGTGGCCTGAGGGGTGCACGTGTCATGAGGGTGAGGGTAGATGGAAGCCTAGGGTGGTGTGCTTGAAGAAAGAGTGAACGGATAGAAGGATACATAAATACGTGGACGAGTGAATGGGTGGGTGGATGGATGTGTGGGTTGGGGGTGGGTGGATAGATAGGCAAGTGAGTGGGTAGGTGTGTGGGTAGACGGATGGGTGATTGGATGGGTGGGTGGGTGGATGTGTGGATTGGGGGTGGGTGGATAGATAGGCAAGTGGGTGGGTAGGTGTGTGGGTGGGTGGATGGGTGGGTGGGTAGATGGATGATGGGTAGATGGATGGGTGGGTGGGTAGATGGATGTGTGTATTAGAGGGTAAGTGGGTGGATGGATGGGTGGGTGGGTAGATGGATGGGTGGGTGGATGGGTGGGTGGATGGGTGGGTGGGTAGATGGATGTGTGTATTGGAGGGTAGGTGGGTGGATGGATGGGTGAATGGATATTGTGGATTGGTGGGTGGGTGGCTGGGTGAGCGGGTGGCTGGGTGAATGGATATTGTGGATTGGTGGGTGGGTGGATAGATAGGCAAGTGGGTGGGTAGGTGTGTGGGTGGATGAATGGGTGAATGGGTAGATGGATGATGGGTAGATGGATGGGTGGGTGGGTAGATGGATGTGTGTATTGGAGGGTAGGTGGGTGAGTGGATGGATGGGTGGATGGGTGGATGGATGGGTGGGTGGGTGGGTGGGTGGTTGAGTGTGTGGCTGAGTGGGTGGGTGGTTGGAGGACTCCCCAGGCCCTTCCCTGATGCTACCCTATTCCTGTGCAGGTATGTGCACTACTTCAGCGGCCTCCTCTCTGGCTCCATCAAAATGAACAACAAGCCCTTGTTCTTGCACCATGTCATCATGCACGGCATCCCCAACTTTGAGTCTAAAGGAGGTACCTGTCCCATCCCTTCCCTCCAGCCTCTATTTCCTTCTTGGTAGCCGTGGGTGGTAAGCCGTATATTATACTGTGGTGTCATCTGGACTTGTGTGGGGCTCTTGGCAGAGCTCAACCCTACTCCTCCTCAACATGGGGCTGACACCTGACCATGCCTAGTGGCAGAAGACACTGGGCGAGGCAGCTTTTGCCTACTTACAATACCTTAGGAACAAAGGTATTGTAAGTTCTTCCTGTTCTTGCTGCCTCCTTTTTCTCTTCCTCTTTTCCTCCTCTCCCCTCCCTAGGTCCCTCGTCTCCTCGACCGTTTCTACTTCTTAGCTCACACCTCCCCCTCTCTGATAGGGTGCCGGCCGTTTCTGCGCATCTACCAAGCCATGCAGCCTGTATACACATCTGGCATTTAGTAAGTAGTCTGTGTGAGGGAGGGTGGGGGTGGGGCAGGAGGAAGGGAGAAGGGAGCCTGCTTCCTCAGTGAACTCTCTCTCCTTCATCCCCTCTCTCCCTCAGCAACATCCCCGGAGACAGCCAGGCCAGCATCTGTATCACCATTGAACCAGGGCTGCTCCTAAAGGGGGACATCTTGGTGAGCTCCACCCTCCTCCTCAAGGGTCCCTTCTCTTGCCCTGTTCCCACCCTGCCCCAGGGACACGGGACATGCAGCTACTCTGGGGAGTTACTGAGTTTCCAACTGTCAGTGTCCGTATGCTCTCCCAGCCTCAGTGGTCTTAGTCTTCCTTCCTCCCTCAGAGTGGACATTCAATTCCTAGCTTCATCGTTTGCTCTGGGGCAGCCTCAGGGAACCGCCATTCAGTGTGCACTGTGGCCTTCTAGCTCTAGACCGGTGACAAGACACTCCCCACAATTCCAGACTGTTCCCCTCTTCTTCTGTTCTGGAAGTTTCCCAAAGAGCTTTGAGATCTTGTTTGGTATTGGTGATCTCTTTCTCTTGAGTTTGGGGTGAGCCTTGGGACTCAGTTAAAGGAGTGAGGTAGGAGAACCCCTCTGGCCTGACCTTTCACTCTTTGCCCCTCCCCATGCAGCTGAAGTGTTATCACAAGAAGTTCCGGAGCCCGGCTCGTGATGTCATCTTCCGGGTGCAGTTCCACACCTGTGCCATCCATGACTTGGGGGTTGTTTTTGGGAAGGAAGACCTGGATGAAGCCTTCAAAGGTGGGCTCCCTGATGGGCAAGATGGGGCTCCTGTAGCCGGGTAGGAGTCCAGTATGGAATGATGTGGTGGATGCAGGGGCCGTCTCTCCTGAGCCATGTGGTTTGTCAAGTCTCGGGGGGCTCAGGATACCAGTTCGAGGAAAAGGAAGGAGAATCATGGCAGGACTTGGGTGGTCTTGGAGTTCGTGTTGTAATAGAGATCAAGATCAATTCCTCTCAGTCCATCCCTGCACCCCAACAACCCCTGGGCTGTTTTGTGCCCCCCACCCTTCTCCAGTGATTGCTCCAGAGTGTCTCCTTCTTGTCCTGCTTGCTCCCTTGTTCCACGTGACCAATGGGTGTTAAAGTTCTGGGATTCACAGTATCTTAATATTGGGTTCGATATTAAGTGCTGGAGTCAAAGTGAAACATGATGTGGTCTCTGTTTGGGTAAAGCTAAAAAATCTTGAGGAGACAGCTGCAGCAGAAAACAAGCATCCCTCAGGAAGGGTGCATGTAGGGATGGTGACAATGAGGAGGAAGAACTGCGGTCAGGGAGGCTGGGGTCTTCTATCCACTTAAGGCTCTGCCAAATCACCTCCAGGACTGGAGTGCATCCGTGTGTGCATGCGTGTGTGCGTGTGTGCATGCATGCGTGTGTGTATTCCATATTAATGTCTCTATTCATGCATACACCCATCTGCACATTTCTTCCATTAACCGCCTGTTAACACACCATCTTTCATCCATCCGCCTGCACTTTTGTGGTGTTATCTACCCATTGGTCTGTCTGCCCATTCATCTCTCCATCCATCCATCCATCCATCCATCCATCCATCCATCCATCCACACAGTTACTCACCTGCTAATGAGTTTCAGGACAGATAGAATCAGTCTTGAGGGGAGAAAAAGGTGGAGCTGGCAAAGTCAAGAAGAGGTTGAGGAGACACAGAAGGAAGGGGCTTCCATTTTCCTCTTGCATGGCTCAAGTGTTGCATTTATTTAAATATTATTTATCAATAAAAAATTGGGAGTCAGATAATAGGGTAAGAACCTGAATGATCAGAGAAGTGGCAGAGAAGCAACCATTGACCTCCTATCTCTTCTGTTCTTCCATCCAAAAGAATTGAGATCCTCTTTGAATCCTGCCTTATTACTACTTCCTATCTCTCTGTCTGTCCTCGGTCTTCCAAAACCTCTATGATTAATTTTGCTTAACTAGCAGCTAGCTCCACCTCCTGATTCACAACAAACTTTATTGTCAGAATGTAATCAAAATATCATACATTTCTCACTTTTGTCTAAATTAAAAGAGAAGGTTTTAACTCTAACATTAAGACTATGTACAATAAGAACAATTACATTCATAATGTCCAGTCCATTTGCATTTGGCAAATTCAGAAAAAATACTCTATTATCTATCCTATCTTGGTGAGTCCAAAGTTTGGTACCTAATTCGCTGGCTATCCTAACTTGTATTACTAACCCAAAACTATCCTTATATGTCTCTCAACCTGATACACTTTACATCTCTTTTATGAGTTACTTTTCTGAATTTGGTAACAATGAAAACTATAACTATCTAGCCTTCAATTCATCAGTGACCCAAGAAGGATATAATGTTACTTGTGTAAACAGAAAGTGCAGAACATACAACTTCTAAAACTATAGAATTGACAGAAACAGCTGGCTGCCTGGACACTCACCCAAGGTTCTTCTGCAACTCTGGGACATCCATCTTCAGCCTACAGGCCTAGATGACCGGACAGATGTTTCTGTGAAGCAGAAATTTTGAAGAACTGTTCCACTTTGTCTTGGCAAAGTTTGTTACTTTCTTTTGTGTCCTGCTTGTCCAATTAGAACAGCAAACTGTCAGCAGTCAAGGCGAGGGCATTTTCTTGCCCAGTGGCTAACTTTTGCTGCCAAGAAAGCAAACTCCATTGGAGTTTCTTAGATGCCCATCATCTTCTCTGAAGTAGATTGGTGTCGCCAGGAACAGACATGTCTCATTGTCATAAATAATCTTATATTATTAAAACATCTTAAATGCCATATTCTGTAGGCCTATGAAGTGTTCGAAGTCTACCTGTTTGACCTTGAAAACATACCTAACATGACTACAAATTTGATTGTAATAACTACTAACTAACTACTAACATGCATTTCTTTATTATCCTAGATAGTTTGTAATAATAACTTTCAAGGACGAGAAATGCACATTACTCTGTTAAATGAGCTGCATAGGTACAGTACCTTAAACAAGAGTAGAAACATATGTACAGTGTGTTCTAACAAAGATAACTTTAAATTTGTATCAATATACAAAAATATCTTAAACAAGAATAGAAACATATATACAGTATAACAAAACTAACCTTAAATTTGTATCAATATACATAAATCCACACCAATGTAAAACATTTAAGGCTAGTGGTTACTTTTTTGGTTTAAGAATAGATTCGGTAACCCACCCCTTTATCCCATCATTTCTATATTCTCTCCTTTTGTTCTCAGAACAAGATCCCTGGTCTAATCTCCTTTGTTCAGCTTTTTTTCTTGGCCATTACTGATAACAGCTTGTAACGAACCCCTCTAAGCGGTGATAAATAGCCACAGTCCACTGAATGACCCAAAATTATCTACCCCACCTCTTGGGAATGTGGGCATTATGTTCTCTAGATTTTTCTTGTTATCTGGGATGGGGGGGGGCAACAGCATCTCTAGGGGACCCTGAGAGAATTGAGATAATGGTCAAGTCTGGGAGATCTAGCTGTATCATTTGTTGCCAGTCTCTGTGTAATGGGCAAGTGTAGGGCCTATCTGAAATCCTGGCTGGAGTAGTACCTGAGGCTGGACCACCTCAGCTAGCCACCTTGAAATTGTCCCGAGCAGTTTGCATCCAAAGCTGATCTTTGGGTGGTGTTTGTCAGCTTAGTGATGTTACCCATCCATGTGGAATTGTTGTCGTGGGGTCCCATCATCCTTTTAGAGACTTCAGAGGTCACTGTTAGGAATGGCCATGGTTCAATGCTGAAAACTTAAATGTTTTATGTGTCAGATGCGGCAGATCTTGGAAGGGTTAAAGGACCTTTTTTGAGGTACATCCAGAGTATACAAACTTAATTCCTAGTTACCTGATAGAGACTCAAACCTGAAATCATGTACAGAAAGCTAGATGAAGCCTTTTTCTAGAATTAGTTAGTACTCAGTATGATCACTAATATCATGACAGAAAGTTTTTTAAAAATATATTAATCTTATGAACTTTAAGGTAATATTTATACCTTAAGAAAAGCTTTCAAAGGTCAAAATAAAACCAAAGGATTATGAGATTAGTGATGATAGAATAGTCCCTTAAATTTGGTTTTTCTTCTATCCCATACCAAGTAGCTCTCCTGACATGAGACAGAGATTTTAGATTTTTCTTTAAGAAACATGCTTGGGTTTAGAGAAGGAGAGAGCCATTCCAATTCTAAAGCCAGCTTGAATTTTTGATTGCACTGGGACTACAAGAAGATCATTTATCTTGTATGTCTGTAGAGAACAGCAGAAACAAACATTTGGGAAGATTTATGAAATTTTATCCTGTTGGAAATTATATCCTGTGATATACCGTTAGGTCAATTTACTCTTCTTGAGACATTTCCTCTGGATGATTCGTCCTTTTTCTTCAGATGTCTGCCTTGTCCAGTGGTCTTCAGATTCCTTAATTGGATGCCTTCATTCTCCTGGACAGACAAAAATAAAACCCTGCCCCAACCCTAACATTGGGAATTTTCCTTTTTGGCAGGTTATATCTGATCAAATGGAAAGCATTTGTTAGTCTTATAAGTTAGTTTAGATTGAATGGCCACAGTGATTGATGAACTATCATCTCTTTTAATCAAGAGGTCTCTCCTGTTTGAATCTAATCTTTATCAATTTTGATGGTATCCATAACTTTCCTTCTCCTGTGGAAACAAAAGAAAAACCTCTTCCCCAGTTTAATACATGTCCTGGCTTCCATTCTGAGGTCAATCCATCCTTGAAGTACATAGGCTGATTTAATTCAGCAGTTTTTTTTCTCTTGTCCAATGTCTCACCACAACTGTCATTTCTTTCTCACTGGCATTTAAGAAATTTAAAATTAATAAATTGCACAATCTATCTCTGGGGGCCTTTATTACCCCTTTCTGTTTATTAAGCATAGCTTTTAGAGTGTGATTAGATCTTTCTGTAACTGTTTGCTCTCTAGGATTTTGTGGTAAACCTATAATATGCTTTATGTTGTAATACGCAGAAAAACTATTTTCATTTTACTAGAGACCTATGCTGGAGCATTGTCAGTCTTAATTTGTACAGGTATCCCCATGATGACCATAATGTGTAAGAAATGTATAATTACAGAATCAGCCTTTTCAGAACTCAAGGCAGTTGCCTATTGAAATACTAACTGTGTAGCTATAGTATGGTGTACATATTTTAAGTTTTCAAACTCTATAAAATGAAACACACCCATTTGCCAAATTTCATTTCTTTGAGTGTCCTTTGGGTTACTTCCTGCAGGATGTGGACATTGCCTTATAATTTCCTTGGCTCATTGCCAAGTGATAGAGAATGCAGTCGTGGAGAACCACTGAGAACTGACAGACCTACAAACAGAAACATAGCCACAGTATCTGTCCTAGCTAAGGCGACTAGTTCTGTCGTCAAACACCACGACCCAGGCAATTTGGGGAGGAAAGGGTTTATTTGGCTTACACTTCCACATCACTGTTCATCATGGAAGGAAGTCAGGACAAGAACTCCAAAATGGCAGGAAATTAGAGGCAGGAGTTGATACAGAGGCCACGCAGGAGCGCTGTGTACTGGCTTGTTCCTCATGGCTTGCTCAGCCTCCTTTTTTATAGAACCCAGGACCATCTTCTCAGGGGTGGTATCGCTCACAATGGGCTGGACACTTCCCCGTCACAGCACAGTATTGGAGGGAATCAGTGGAATATCTAACAACCTACCCAGATTTAAGAAGAAAGGAGGCTGGGTGTGGAAGAGTATGTCTGTAAACCTGGTGCTCAGGAGGCTGAGACAGGAGAGAGTTCAAACCCAGTATGACCCTGTAGGAAAAGAAAAAAAAAAGAAGAGGGAGTAACAGGAGACAAATAATTTACCTTCATAGCAGTGAATCAAGCAGGCTTTACTTAGAGCCTGGAAATAGTGCTGCAAATACAGACTGTGACATAGAGCCTTGAAGGTAGACTAATGTAGTCAGAACTAAAAAGGTTGGGCTTGCCTCACGAAGTGGAGCTCTGGTAAGGCTGTGGCCCACAGTTCCAGACATGTGACTGGGCTGGGTCTATTCCTCTGTTGGTCGTGGGCTGGCCTAGTGTGAAGCCCTAGGCTTGATCCCCTGCACCTATGATTTCAACACTCAAGAGTTGGAGGGCAAACGGTTGAAGTCTATCCTTAACGACATAGTGAGTTTGGGGCCAGCCTGGACTACCTGAGAATCTGTCTCAAAATATTTTTTCCCTATGTTCATGCAACTTCCTCTGTGTAAAAGATTATATGTATTATATTATTAACCATATATACACACATGGCTGCATTCTTTTCTATAAGAAACTTTTCTCTTTAGGGATATGGGACCCATTTTCTCCTTTCTTTCTCTTTTAGACGATCGATTTCCTGATTACGGCAAAGTGGAGTTTGTATTTTCCTATGGGCCAGAGAAAATTCAAGGTACAGACGACGTTCTAGCCCCTTCCCTGCAGCCTTGCCTGTGCCCACCTCACTCTCAGCATCCTCCCACTGGTCAGCTCTACAAACATGATGGTACTTTAGAGGTGGGTCAAGGTACAGGACCAGGGCGTCAGAGTGGACTTCCAGCTAAACCTGATCCAGCTCCTTAACTTCAATATAACAAAAATAAATGCAGACAGTGAGGCGCTGAGTTGACGAAACTGTTCTGGTCCCCGTAGGTCACCATCTTGTTATATTCAGAGACTGAGGGCCTTGGCAGATGGAAGGGACAGCCAGAGCACATTCCGAGCTGTTGGGTGGATTGTGGGTATTTATGAACCAAAGTGGCTCAACCTGAAGGCCAGTTTAATAATAACCTTTCTTCCTCTTGACTCTAAATATGGAGACCAGTTGCTCTTTATCTTATTTGAGAACAGAATGGGAGGAGATGAAGTTAGGTTACTGGCAGAGAGACCTTGAGTAGACTAAAGAAAGGACTGCCAGGCCAGGACGATAGGCTACCCTGCATGGCCTGGCAACTGGCTGTATTGACTCTGAGGTTGCAAAAGAGACTGGCCTGTTCTTATGGCTGTCTGTCTGGAATAGGGAGCATCTTAAGTGGGGGCAGGGGCACACCTGCGATGACCTTTTCCAGGCTGTGTCCTCTCAATGTCCTCTGTGATTTCCCTGCTGTCCCCTCTTACAGGTGGTCCAGGACAAGCCTGTCCACTATCCCTTCTCCAACCCTTGCTCCTGCTCCAGGACTATAGATATTATAGGAGCAGCCACCCAGTGGGCGCAGGCATGTTCTGTCTCTAGGGTGTGTGTGTGGGGAGGTTCTTTCTTTATCAGTTGCCCTGTGTTAATCTGCCCCTATAACCTGGCCCTAACTCCTGGATTCTTCAGGTAACCCAAGTCATTGTCCCACCCTAGACATTCAAGATAGCAAACGGTTCCTGGGGGATGGCCCATAGAGGAGCTCACTGGTCTTTTGCTTCACTAGTTGCTCATCTCTTTCCTCCTGTCCCCTCTGTCCTCTGCTGGCTCCCCACAGGCATGGAACACCTGGAGAACGGGCCTAGTGTATCTGTAGACTATAACACCTCGGACCCCCTCATCCGATGGGATTCCTACGACAACTTCAATGGACATCGTGAGGATGGTATGGAGGGTAGGTGACCCATGAGTGCCAGGCTCTCACCAAACTGAGCAGCCCTGGCCTGTGGAACCTTGGTTCTCTGGGGTCTTTGTAGAAGGGGGGCGGCTATAAGTGCAGCTGGAAGTACCTGTTCCGTCTCTTTGGAACCTGCCCTCATGTGTCTCCAGGCTGTGTCTGTATTTGTAGAGGCCAGAACAGGGATATGTAGATGAAATATTTGGGGACCTAATAGTATATATAAGGATCCCGTGAAAATGTCTGAGAACTCAATGTGGCGTTTCAAGATGCAAAAGGGGAAAAAAAAGCTGTAGAGCAGGTACGGTGTCTGTGCCTACTCAACGTGCCTGAAAACACAGCGTATTTCCTGCTCAGCTGCAGTCAGGTGTGCTCTGGAGAGTTCTGTGGCCGGTCCATTGGTTTGTTTGGCTCTTGGAATACGTAGGAGGCCGAGGGGCAGAGTCTCTGAAGATGAGCTTGCTAGATTGAGCACAAAGCCTTGCAATGCCACCTTGGGTTTGGCCCTTGGCTTGTTTTCTGATTCAGCCACAGGAAGGCAGGATGTTAGAGCAGGTTGGAGGGTCCCCTGCATCTGTCTTCAGAATTGGGGTAACTGAGGTCTTCTGGAAGGTGGGACCATGACTTGCTCCTCAGACCCAGGCTGCGCTCTCTCAAGGACACCAGCGACAACCTCTCTCCACACCAAAGCCAGCTGGGGCTTGCTCTGGTGATGGAGTGGTGCCGAGGAGGGAGAACATGGCCTGGGACTCTCACCTGTCCCTCCACTCCGCTCCACTCTGCTCTGTCGCCCTTGCCCAGGCATCCTTTAGGGCTCTGACCTGGAAGCCATGCTGCAGCCATGAGCAGATGTCAGACAGACCGGAGGAGGGAGGCTAGATTAGAATTCAGGGGTTCCACGGGAGTGCATTTATGCGTGGCACTGCCAGGTTGGTGGCTTGCCCTTGTACCCTCTCAGGGGGCCTTCTTCTCCCACTCTGATCCTTGTCCCCCACACCCAGTTCCCATCTTCTGAGTGGCTGAGGGGCCTGGGTGTGGGGTGGAACAGAGGAACGAATGAAATGTCTCCGCAGCTGCCGCCATCAGCCTCCTTGTTTCCCTAGTGGGGAAGTTTGCATTTTTAACAAGAACACTTGGCAATTTGAAGGAATTTTTAATGCCTCGCCATTTCTCCCTGGTACAGAGTCGATGCGGTGATAAGTGTAAAAATATTTCGTGAGCGCTAACGTGCCAAGAGAATCAAAGGTAGAATGATTAAGGGTTGAAGGATGGATGGAGCCAGCTCGAGGGAAGGAAGAGGAACAGAGCTAGGGTCTGAGGGGAACCTGGAGTAGCAGGTTCAGAGGACAGGCAGGACAGACGAGGGAGGCCCTGGCTGGCTCTGCAGCCCTCACTCCATGATGTGCTTCCCCAGCAGCGGATGGAGCTGGCAGGACCTTGGGCCAGTAACGAGGTCAGCTGGTCTTATCAGGACAGAGGGGCTACTATATGCAGGCAGAGAAGCTGGCCCTTTGCCCATAGAGGGGCAGATTAGGGGTTTGCTGTCCCCTTCCCTGCCTGGCCTGAAGGCCTAGGGTAGAACAGTTGCCGGGAAATGGCTGCCTTGTGCTCTGACTGTGTGTGTGTCTTGTGGCCTGGCCCTGGGCTGCATTCCCACTGGGCCTGGAGACCGCCAAGGCTAGCCCAAAGCTTGAGCACGGATTGTGTTCCAGTCCTGTCCTCGTCTGTGGGCCTTTCCATGGGAGGCTCTCTATCCTGGGACCCAGAGGGTAAAGGATTGTGTGTGTGTGTGTGTGTGTGTGTGTGTGTGTGTGTGTGTGTCTAATGGTTAAGAGGAGGAAACGGGACTGCTTAGACTGCTTGTCACCTTGGTTGTGGGGAACACGTGGTTCATCTGTGCTTAGGCTGGGAGGAGGAGGCAGTGAGGGAAGAGAGAAAAAAGAAGGAAGCCCGTATTGGAAGTAGGCTCTGTCCAGGGACAATGGCCAGGGAGAGAAGTACCTGCCATCTCAGAGACTTCTTCCTGGGGGTCTCTGGTCCTAGCTGTCTTGGGTAACCATCTGAAGGCACCACAGGTGGGCCCTAGTGGACAGACATTTGCTCTCATGGTTCTGGATTTTGAGGCCAGGGCTGGTGTCCCTGAGGCCTGTCCTCTCAGCGTGTAGACTCTGGTGTCCTTGAGGCCTGTCCTCTCAGCGTGTAGACTCTGGTGTCCCTGAGGCCTGTCCTCTCAGCGTGTAGACTCTGGTGTCCCTGAGGCCTGTCCTCTCAGCGTGTAGACTCTGGTGTCCCTGAGGCCTGTCTTCTCAGCGTGTAGACTCTGGTGTCCCTGAGGCCTGTCCTCTCAGCGTGTAGACTCTGGTGTCCCTGAGGCCTGTCCTCTCAGCGTGTAGACTCTGGTGTCCCTGAGGCCTGTCCTCTCAGCGTGTAGACTCTGGTGTCCCTGATGCCTGTCCTCTCAGCGTGTAGACTCTGGTGTCCCTGAGGCCTGTCCTCTCAGCGTGTAGACTCTGGTGTCCCTGAGGCCTGTCCTCTCAGCGTGTAGACTCTGGTGTCCCTGAGGCCTGTCCTCTCAGCGTGTAGACTCTGGTGTCCCTGAGGCCTGTCCTCTCAGCGTGTAGACTCTGGTGTCCCTGAGGCCTGTCCTCTCAGCGTGTAGACTCTGGTGTCCCTGAGGCCTGTCCTCTCAGCGTGTAGACTCTGGTGTCCTTGAGGCCTGTCCTCTCAGCGTGTAGACTCTGGTGTCCCTGAGGCCTGTCCTCTCAGCGTGTAGACTCTGGTGTCCCTGATGCCTGTCCTCTCAGCGTGTAGACTCTGGTGTCCCTGAGGCCTGTCCTCTCAGCGTGTAGACTCTGGTGTCCCTGAGGCCTGTCCTCTCAGCGTGTAGACTCTGGTGTCCCTGAGGCCTGTCCTCTCAGCGTGTAGACTCTGGTGTCCCTGAGGCCTGTCCTCTCAGCGTGTAGACTCTGGTGTCCTTGAAGCCTGTCCTCTCAGTGTGTAGACTCTGCCATTGCCCCGTGTCCACATGTGTCCCCCTTTGTGTGTCTGGATCCTGATCTTCTCTTTATGCAGGACCTGCCTCAGTGGCTTTCCTTTGCCATAACAGATTCTGTCTTCAGCCACTGCACTGTGAAGCCTGTGGCCCAGAGGGGATGGCTCAACCCATCATGGGTAGAATGGAACTTTCTGTGCTCCATGCAGCTGGACATCCCGGCTCAGTTTTCTGGGTAGGGAGAAGTGAGAATCCTGGGTTGTGGTGGAGAGCTGTCTGGCCCCTGCTGCCCTCTTCCTTGAAGCTGCCTCCACCTCCCTCTGGGTTGGTGTGGAGCCATTCAGCTTGGCCCTGGCTCACACCACAGTTGGAGCATCCAGGAGTCCCATTAGTTCTTTGGCCCGAGCTCTGAGCCCCTGTGCCCAGGTCCCAGCACCTCTTGGATGGGGGTGGGGGTAGGACTTTGTTTTTGTCTATGCTGCACAGAGCAGTGTCCAAATTCTCCCAGAGGGTTCCAAGACACCACTTTCTGAAACAAGTTCCAGTAGCAGGGCGGGGTGGCCTCTGCTCCTGAAGAGCTGAAGAGCCAGGAAGCTGAGCTGACCCGGTGCCCTCCACTTGCTGTCCTCTGACTTCTTGGCCATTAGCTAATGGGAGTTAGGACTGGGGACCAGGGCATGGAAGCAGATTCTCAGACTGGAAGCCAGGGTGAAGGGAGAAGGAAATTCATCTCATGTCTAACGGGGGTGGCAAGGATGCTGTTATCTGTCACTTCTGGGTTGTGCTTGTGTGAGGTATCCAGGGTAGGTGGCAAGGGATTTGGTTTTGATACCCAAACTTTTATGTTCTTGGGCTCTGAGGAAAACCATATATTTTCTCAGGGGAGAGTTCTAATCCTTCTTCAGTTTTTCTGTCTCAGCTGAGAAGAGTCCCTCATCTACAGTCAGGAGTCCCTGGTCTGGGTTGAGCTTGTGGAAGGAATGACTTTTTTGAGAGGGAGGGAAGGAGAGAAGGAAGAAGGGAGGGAGGGAGGGAGGAAGGGAGAGAGAAAGAGAGAGAAATGGGAGGAAGATAGAGGAGGAGAAGATGCCTCAAACAGGTAACAAATGAAGAGAAAGACACAGAGGAATGACCCAGAGAGATAGAGAGGAAGATCTGGGCTAAGGGTCCTGGACATCCCTGATGACCCAGAGAGAAAGATCTGGGCTAAGGGTCCTGGACATCCCTGATGACCTCTTCCTGTGGGTCCTCACTTTTAGTTCGCATAGAAAGAGGATGTAGGGGGGCTGGAGAGTTGGCTCAGTGATTGAGCATGCTGGCTGCTCTTCCATAAGAGAATGTGAGTTCAATTCCCAGCATCCAAATGGTGGCTCACAGTGTCTGTGACTCCAGTTCCAGGGGCCCTGATACTCTCTTCTGATCTCTGAAGGCCCCAGGCTCACAGATGGTACATATACACACATGCAGGAAAAACATCCATACACAGAAAATAAAATAAAGATTAAAAGAAAGAAATAGGATGTAGGAGTAGACAGCATTTCTTCTCATTTTGAGCTCAACCAGTGTTTTCTTTGGGAGCTAAAAAGAGGATGAGATGGTCCTGACTCATTTATCTTCTCAACTCTTGAGTTCCATGGGGGGAAAGAAATGGCAGAGTGGTTGCATCAGTCAGCATAGGCTAGCAGAAGCTGCAGTAACAAACATCCCCATTCACATGGCTTCCTCCAGTCAAGCATGCTCCCTGCTCAAGGTATCTGTCCACCGAGGACAGGAATAGGCTTCTGTTCATCCTAGTTTCCCTAGTGAGGGGCTTCATCCAGAAGTGTCTCTTTCATTGATGCCACTTGTCTGTAAAACAGGTACCATAACAGGACCTTCCACCTAGGAGTGGTGCTTCAGAGTCAGGGAGGGTCGGTGCCAGAAGCAAAGTGTTTGTTAAGTGCTATGTTGGCAGGACTCTGTCTGTGGCAGCCACGCTGGAGTAGATAAGACAGAGATGGGGTTTTATGAGTCCTGTCCTGCTGAGAGGCCCCTGTCCCTTTCCCCTCTTCTCTATGGGAATCATCTACATCTGACGCTCTCTTGGGACTAGGACACTTGCCTCCAATGTCTGGAGAGTTACCCTCCCCCAGCCTTCAGGTTCCTTATGACTGAGTTAAGGGAACTGGATTCCTAAGGGGACAGCTCTAAGGAAGGATGGTGCTGCTGCTGCTGCTGCTGCTGCTGCTGCTGCTGCTGGATGGTTTTGGTTAACCCCCCAGACTCCATTGGCTGAGCACTGTCTGTCACCTCTAGGCCTAGCTGGAGCATGTAGGAGGTGATTATAAAGCCGCTTGGTTTTGTTCACCTCCGCCATCTTTCTCTACTCTGCATTGCCCTGTCCCCATGATGCTAAAGGCCAGTTCCCTTTCTTCTCGGGTTACTCTGACATGATGGAAGATCCAAAGTGTTGGTAAATTCAGACGTCAGTTCAGAGTTGGCAGCTCACCTTGTCAGCCCTTGCCTGGCCATCAATGTGCATGTGCACATGTGTGTGTCCGTGGCAGGTTTGTGTTTGTGCGGTGTGCATGGGTACATATGTACACATGTTTATGTGTATATGTGTGTGCTTAAAGGGCATAGAAAGTTTGCTCTTCCTAACGCTAGGGAGAGAGGAGGTGATGGACGTTCTAGAACTTTCTTGCTTGCTGGGCACCATTGGGAGGGTGGGCAAGTCACCTGTAGATTTGGAAGATTGTAGGTTTGTGGCTCTTGAGTCCCTTGTCAGCAGATCTGGAGACTTCTCAGGTAACCTGGTAGCTTCTCTGGCTGTTCCTTAGTCCCCGTGCTCTCCTCCTGGCTCCCTTGGGTAGAGAGACCCTGAGATGTGAGTGCTGCGTGGGTATTTGAGAGATGTGGGTACCTGCAGTGACAGTGACGTGTCTAGTCATGAAATGGCCTCTGGGAGGATTCTGGGTTCCTCTTTAAAGAAGAGTCGTCTCCAATATGCTGGGCCAATCAGTGGCTTCAAACACAAGATTGTTGTGACCCCCATGACCCAGCATCTGCCAGCCACCTGCTTAGCATTGCTCCCCGTGGGCTGGGGCTGGCTGGCCCTGTCCCGATGCCCTTGGTCCCCCGACTGGCCTGCCCTGCATTGCTGCTGGCAGGCTTGGGCAGCAGTCTGCGTCCGGAGCACGTGGTAAGCTGATCCCTTCCCTGCTGAATGGGTCTTTGGTCTCTCAATCTCTGCCATCGGGAGGAGGTGGAAGGCTGGAGCCACACTCTGAGCAGTGCCAAGCTTGCTGCCTGCAGCCCAGTGCCCAGATGGAGGCTGGGGACAAGGAACATGTTCTCTGTCCCCTCAGGCCCTGCTCCCCTTCCTTTCCTGCCAGACCTGGAGATGAATGTAAGTGACCTGGCCCCGGCCTAGGCTACCATGTCCTCATCCATAACCAAGAATGGGATTTAAGTTGCTATTGATCACATGCTTTTCTGACCTACTAAATATGCTTCCTGTCTATCCTCCCCTCTCCCATCATCCCCCTCACATCCCCCCTTCCCTCTATTCTTCTACCCTCCACTGTTTCCATCCTTCCCTTCCTCATCCTCTCTTCATCCACCTCCCTTCCTCCATCCTTCCTCCCTCTCCCTTTTTCTTTTTTCCCTCTCCTCCCCCAGTTCTTAATCAATCACTTACTATAAGTAGTAGGCAATTAGTCCTGAGGTTTGGCAAGCCAAGTCTGGGGATGATTGGGGACAGGAGTAGGGATGTCACATAAGTTTTCCAGCCATCCTGAACCCACAGCCAAATGGGGAAGGGTCCTGGCCAGGGGATGACGCCTGACTCAGAGCAGTTGGCTTCATGAAACGGGGCTGGGCCCTAGCAATGGATATAGCGTCATTTCTCAGATCTAAAAGTCAGGGACACTGATCAAAGTCTAGAAAGCTGAGGTTAAGAGAAGCACTCAAGGCCAGGTGTGGTAGCTGAGGCAGGAGGAAAACCTTTTTAGAAAAAGAAATTACAAGCAATCACGTCAGCCCGGCTTTCCTGAAGGCTGAGTCTTTAGCGGATGCTCGCTAGATCTGTGTGAGGTAAGGGCGAATAGAACGAGGGTGGGGTGGGGGTTGGGGGGGGAGGTACAGATGCTGTGTGCTGCTCAGGTTCATGCTTCCTCAGCCACACCTGGGTCCTGTTGCCCCCCTGCTGTTCAAGGTACAGGGCTTTCTCTCTTTAGATTTCTGTCTTTCAGAGATCCCTTTTCTAGGAGACTAAGAGCTGGATGGTGTTGCAGCGGAGCAAGCCCTGACCTCTTGGCTGGCAGACTGTCTAACAGGGGAACAGCGTAGACATGTCCTAGGATTGCACCCACGGTTTTGTCACTGGTTCCTCAGATTTACCTGGGCAGCCGCAATTGTTTCCAGCCAGCTCTAGTGACTATTGACCCCCCGGGAGGGCTTCAGACTGTCTTAGAATCCAGACCCTCAGTGGGGAGGGTGTTCTTTCTAGATTCTGGAGTATGCTTCTCAGCACTGGGGTGTCTGTCCCTGCTTTGGGGATCCTTGGCCTCACTCCCTGTCCTGAATGTTTGCCTGGGGTGACACCCGAGGCTGGTGCAGAGTGTCTGCCCTCTGCCTCGCTGTAAGCAGCTCCACTGCTGACTGTCCGGCCCTGTTCTGGGTACCTGTCTCCCCAGCAGCTTCATCAAGGAGCTGCTGTCTGACCCCGGCCTCCTGGGGATTCATGCTACAGAGTTGTCCTTCCTGCTGCAGAGCCCCGCCCTCCGGGCCGGTCTTCTGGCCTGCTTTCTATCCCACTGACAGTTTGGGGGCTGTGTTAGGGAAATTGTTTCAAGGGATCTAGGTCTGGCAGAGGATCAGTGCTTTCCTGGATGCCATCCCTCCCTCCACTTCCCAGGCTGCCTATGGGTGATTTATCTTTTCTAACCTCCTTTCCTTTCCACGCCCCTTCCTGCCAGACCTCCCCATGAAGCTTATGGGCTTCAGCAACAGACTGGTTCTCTCAGGAATGTGCAAGTGTCTCCTAGTGTCCTATGGGGGAAGGGTCTCAGGACGGGTCAGTCCCTAGGCGGGCAGGGCCTTGAGGACAGGTGCTAGCATGGGCTTGGGGTTCGGGCTGCTCTGGTCAAGTCCTAGCTCTGCCTCTTGCCTTTTGTTGGCCCTTGGCAAGGTGCTCAGCCTTTGAGCATCAATAGTCCCATCTTCAAAATGGAGAGAAGGAAAACACCCGGCTTAGGACAGTGACTTAGAGGTTTATCACGAAGCCTTGCCTCTCCGAGGGACCTTGTAAAACACCCCTGGAAGTGAGTCAGACGACCTTCTAGACATCCCAGCTAGAAGCGGACCTTTAAATCAGACCTTTGCTTTCTTGTCCAGTGTCAGCTCCCACTGTCCTAATGCAGGCTGCACCCCCCCCCGGGGTGGCTCATCTCTTGGGGTTCACTTCCCAGGCTGGGTCTGCACTCCAGCACTGGTCATAGCCCCTCCAAATACCACATGTCAGAATATAGACGAGAAAAGGCATGGTTCTAGGTCACCCTTGAGCCCACCGACTGTACTGAGTGGAGGAGGGGAGGGAGCACAGATCACGTGTGGTGGGTGGGACCTGGGCCCTCAGTAGCATTGTGCCCTCAGTCCCCAGGCATTTGTTGAGGGCCGGCATATGTCGGCCACTTGATTCCCTGTTTGCTGAGGACAGGACAGTGAGGGAAACAAGAGCCCAGGGCTTGTGTTTTGGTGGAAGAAGGCAGATGGTTTAAAAGAAAATCAGGGACTAGGGTGATGGCTCAATAAAGTGCCTGCGGAACCGTGAGGATCTGCATCTGACCCCCAAAGCCTATGTATATGTCTGGCATGATGGTGGCATGTGCTTGTGATCCCAACATGGTAAGGCAGAGATGGGAGGAGTCCTGGGGCTTGCTGACCAAGCACCTCAGCCTACTTGGTAAGTTTCAAAAAAAAAACTGAAAGAAAGAAAAAGAAAAGAAAAAATAGCACCCAAGGAACAACATCCGAGGTTGCCCTCTGACCTCCACGCACACACGTGCATACCTGCACAAATGCACACACACAGAATTAAAGGCACAGGATAAAAAGGCACATAAGACAGTATTGCAGTATGTTATGAGACAAGGGAAACTTGAGCTCTGCTTGTGAAAGAGTGATTGGGATGGGCAGCTGGCATGGCCGTTAGGAATTTAAACACAGGTCTTACTAAGCGCACAGCAAAGACTGGAGGAGGATTGAGCTGCCCAGGTATATAACTAGGGAAGAACATTCCAGGTGATGGGGATAACAAGTGCAGAAGTCCTGGGCCAGGAGCCCAGATGTCTGGGGATCATACGTGGGGGCTGGTGTGGCTTAAATGGAGGCTGGGCTAGAATACGTCCCATCTAATGGGGGCCAGGTCACTGAGGATCTGTAGCCATTGTGCGGATTGCAATGACTTTTCCCCTAAACTCTTCCACCAAATGGTAGATGATGACAATCTTCTTAAATAGCACATCAGAGGCGTCTCTATTTTTTTTAAACTACATAATATTCTACCATACCTATGTGCTGTGTTTTATTCATGAAAATTCATAGTATTTTCTTGAAAACCTAGATTTAAGTAACCGATCTTTTAGGTTCTTTCCAGCCTGGCTTTTTTTGTTTCTAGAAAAGTTGTCATAGGCCGTCTTGGGAATGTGCTGTTTTTATTGGTGCAAGTCACAGGCCACCTTTCGCCGGGGGATGGGCAGTGACAGGTTGGCCCCCTTAAGGGCTGTACTAATTGACATTTGCAGCCAGAGGGCAATCCGTTCCCACACTGTGTTCACCCCCTGAGCGAGATACTGTAGGAGAGCCAGGACTTCCTTACCTCTGCCCATGGCCTGTGAGCCAGTGGTTTCACAGATGAAGTAGCAAGCACAGAGATTAAAGTTCCCTAGCAGTGTTTGCACAGCCAGATGAGGGACGGAGCCGGAGGTCCGGTACCCACTGTCTATCATCCCAACACTTCTCCCTATTTCTTCACATGAGCAGGAGTCTGGGGGAAGCCTGCCCTCCTGTCCCATGCAGCTTTGAGGATTGGAACCCTAGGAACAAGGACCTGAGTTAAAACAGGAAACCTGCCTGTCAGCCCACGGCTGTGCCTGTATCATGGAGACCCTTGCAGACCAGTGGCAGGGCAGGAGAGGCCTGCCTCGGCAAGCTGGAGCCACAGCTGCCTTTTCGCTTGTCCCCCTCCCATTACCAGCCCCAGGGGAGCAGCTTGGGCGTCTTGGAAGGGCGGGGTGGGGGGGACGACACTGGCTAATTCTGCTGTGGGTGGAGGTGCAGCCATTGCAGGGTCAACTTGCTCAGGGATTAAGTTTCAGCATTTCTCCGATGAAAACAAATCGGCCTCTTTATTGCTCTGCTTGGCCTTTGGGACCACTAAAGGCTGGTGCATATTTACAGACTTCCTGTAAGTCACTGCTTCTGCCCTAGCCCCAGGGCAGAAAATAGCCTCAGATGAGTTTAGAGCCTCTAGTCAGTGGTACAACCAACAGGAGAAGAGAAACAGGTGCCTCAGCCAGTGTCTGGCTGAACATCTTCCCTGAGGTGGGCAGGCCTCCAGTAACCTTCCGTTGCTCAGAGGAACAAACCAATGCTAGCCACAGTCACCTCTTGGTACCCTTGGGTGGGACTCCCCATCTGCTATCATTGCTGTCTGGTAAACACTGCTGAGTGAGGCCCCTCTCTTACCTGGTGGACGGTTAGAGAGAGGAGGCCTGCGATGGGGGTCTGGTAACCAGGAGAACCTTTCTAGTTATGGGCTGAGAAACGGGAATGGGTGATGTTTCATTTTTCTCTTTTTGGTTCTTTTTTTTTTTTTTAAAGATGTATTTATTTACTTATTACGTATACAGTGTTCTGTCTATCTGTATGCTTGCAGGCCAGAAGAGGGCACCAGATCTCATTACAGGTGGCTGTGAGCCACCATGTGGTTGCTGGGAATTGAACTCAGGACCTTCGGAAGAGCAGTCAGTGCTCTTAACCTCTGAGCCATCTCTCCAGCCCCCTCTTTTTGGTTCTTTTGAGACAGACAGGGTTTCTCGGTGTAGCCCTGGCTGTCCTAGAACTTGCTCTGTTAGACCAGGCTGGCCTCGAACCCACAGATCTGCCTGCTTCTGCCTCCTGAGTGCTGAGATTAAAGCCATGTGCTACCACTGTCCAGCTTCAGGATAGTTTTTCTTGAAGTTGGGGTGAATTTTTCCACCCATGCATCTGTGTGGGTGACATGAGCGATTGGGGCTAGTGTCCGCAAAGGAACAAGGCGACTTCTAGAGTTCTCTGACAAGGCTCGCTTTCTGGGTAAAGAGGACACCATGTCTTCCACTCCAGACTCCTCGTTCCCTCTTCTCTCCTTTCTTGAAACTGTTTGTGCCCAAAGCCTCTCCCACAGGGACATAGATCTTTTAAGGGCAGAGCTGGATGCCCTCCAGTCCTGCTGGCTCCAACTGGATTCCCCTTGCTTGGTGAGGCAAAGCCGGCTGAGGGTGAGGCCCCGACTTCTCACTGCCTAGTTTCCCGTCTTGACAGCTGTCACTGACGCTTATCTGAGGCTTTAGTTGTGTGTTGCTTTGATTGCTGGCGGGGGGTGGGGGTGGGGGGGTCGGCAGCAAGCTTTCTTTGATGTTGGTTCTGTGCTCTCTACCCCTGGACCAGTGAGGTCAGACTTTGATATGAAAGCAAAGACTTCCTTCAGATCTTTCCTCTCCCTTCCTCCCTCAGAGCCCCCTCTGTCTGAACTAAGGTTGGGAACCTCTGAGTGTCCACAGGTGTTCCTTGTAGGATGCCAGGGTGGAAAGGCCCAGGGCTGGGCCAAGGGGTGGGGGCTGCCTCCTATCCAGGAAGGTTCTCTGTGGGATGGAGGGCTTGGGAGTCAGGGCAGGTCGTTTCACTCATCACAGAAGTGAACTGCCTGGTTTAAAGGGGAATATGGATCATCTGTGTCCATTGCTCCGCCCACACTCACTCATGTAGAAAACTCCACAGACCCTCCGCACAGTTCTCTTGTGCACTGAACCCCTGGGTTACTCTGCAGACACTCTTCTGTAGAGAACTCCGTGGGTCACTCTCTACAGTCCCCTGTAGTGTGCCGAATGAACCCCTGGACTTCCAGCCCTGCACTCCCCTGCCTCACAGCAGGAGCTGTAGTCTAGAGGCACACAGACCCTGCGGCCCCTAGTACTTCTGTCAGGCTGAGAGCTTACATTATTTTGAGACTGACCCACTGACGAAGATGGGTCCTTATGTGGCCGTGGACTGCCCAGAGGTTACACATGAACCTGTCATGCTCATAGCTCTCCTTGACATGCATGCAGTTCCCAGGGAGCCCCTTCCAGGGACTCAGTATTAGCCTGGCCATTGGTGTATAGGTGCTTGGTTCTGAGCTCGTCACGTGGTCCCCTCTGTTGTTACTGTTGATGCCTCTGAGCCCTGACTGTGTGCCTCCCTGTCCCCTTTTGGGCTCCTTTGTCTTGGGGAGCAGAAAGAGCATGTGGACAGGATCATCTTTAGCTCCCTCTGGCTGCTGCATTGGGCAGGCAGTTATGGAGGCCAGTGAGAGACCCCAGCTTAAGCATGGTCACTTGGTGAATGGATGTAGGTGTTGATTGATTCACCTTGGCTCCCCAAACTCGTCCATCCTTCTTTCCCTTCTCCTCCACCTTCCCAGGTGAAGATGTTTCTGAGGCATGTCCCTGCTGGGAGCAGTAGGGTGAGGAGAGCCAGGAGGGCCAGATGTCCGTCTGTCCTTTGTCCAATGCATACATTCATCTGGGAGCTGATAGTTGCTTTCCTGCATAATCTTATCCTATTCCCGGGGACCATACTCCCAGACTGGGCCTGCCTGCTGCCTTCCTGGAGTAGATTTGGAGCCCCCCCAGAAGGCTTGCTCTCCACAGCCTGCCCTGCCCCTGTAGCCCCGAACTGTGCTTCAGGTCTTCTGGGCTGGGGGAAGACCGTAGGGCATTCTGGGACCATATTTCTATCATACACATACATGCAACACACATGTGCTCACACACTCACCCACTCGTGCGCACTCACCTGCATGCACACACACCTGCATGCGCACACACCTGCATGCACACTCACCTGCATGCACGCACACACACAGCCTCGGTGCTGCAGCCTGCAGCCTCAGTGCTGCACACACACCTGCATACACACACACCTGCATGCACACACACCTGCATGCACACTCACCTGCATGCACGCACGCACACAGCCTCAGTGCTGCAGGCCCTCCTGCCCTCTTTCTTACCACCCCGCCTTCTTCCTCTCTCCCTGCACCTTCAGCTACTTAAAACCATGTCTGTCACAGGGTGTGGGGTGCTTCTTCCGGCCCCCACCCCTCTGCCTATGCCTGCTGCCTCTTTGATGATCCCAGGTTCTCCCTAGAACCGGAAGTTCTAGAGCACCGTGCTTTCCTCAGTGGATTTTGCCACTCTGAGAACTAAGCCAGCCAAGGTCATGCAGTAAGCAGCTGAACTGGAGTCCAGTTTTTTGGGAACTCAGATTCCCCTCCCTGAACCTTCCTCTCTCTATTTAGCTCTGGTCTGCCTGCTGTATGCCCATGGCATTTCTTCCAGATACCTCTCGCTACATGTTCCCTGGGTAGCAACCACCTGGTGCTGCACATGGCACCCCCACCCCGCACTGCAGCTTTACTCCAAGGACCTGCTCACAGACCATGCAGTAGCCCAGGGAGACACTGGTTTGTTCCCTGTTTCTTTCCTAACCCCATGACTGCCGGAAGACAGGACACACAATCATTTTGTCCCTTAAGAACAAGAGCCATGGGACTGAAGAGATGGCTTAGCTGTCAAAGTGCTTGCCTTGCCAGCATGAAGACCTGAGTTCTATCCCAGCACCTGTGTACAAAGCCAGGTATTGTGGGTGGGTGTTTCTACTACCAGTGATGGGGAGGTGAGCACAGGAGGAGCCCTGGGACTCAATGGCAGGTCCCCTTAGCCTTCTTGGTGAGTTCTAGGCCAGGGAGGGGACCCTGTCTCAAAGGAAAGAGGTAAACAGGGCCTGAAGAAAGACATCTGAGGTTGGCCTCTGACCTCTGTACATGCAAGCATACAAGTACATGCTCACTCTCACTAATGTACGTGTGTGCACACAGAGAGAAAGAGAGGGAGAGAGAAGAAGGTGGGGGGCACTAACAAGGACCAAGAGCCAAGAGCCAGGCCTGGGAAATGCTTATACCTGCCAGTCAATAGAGAAAAGGGATTAGGATAGAAACAGGAAACCGCTTCTTAAAGTTGTGGCCATAGCAAGCTGAACTCCCTTCTCCCCAGATGAGGACTCTGCTGAGCCACGGCTGTCCTGGGAGGGTGGAGAAGTCATTGGCTCTGTAGGCAGAAGCTGATTCTCCAGTGAGGTGTGGTCCTCTAGTGTCTCACCATTTTGTACTGTTGGATCAGCAGGGGATGCTTACGGTCCCTGTGTGCTGGGCTTCTGAGACCCTTCGGCCACCTCTCTCTGGGCAAGTGTCCCAGGTCTGGCGTAAGGGATGGCTTCCTTCCGGGAGTCAGTGGCCTCGAGTTGTGATCTTGGCTCTGGCTCTAACCATCTGTGGGGACCTCTGCTTCCTAGAGTTGGATGGCTGGGATCAGGTGGACCAGCAGCTGAACTCAGGATGTCCCCTGGGCTGACTGTGTTGTGATTCTAGGGAATAGCCTGGGATGGCTGCCCGCAGTGGCAGCAAATCTGGGGACTCGATGAATCCTGGGCACCTAGAAGCAGCCACAAGGTCTCTGGGTCCACGTCCCTGCCTCTAGAGTCTTGGATGCAGGGAACGAACGCTGACTGCACAGAAGTCGGAGCAGAACTGAACATCTTCACAGTTTCAGTGACATCACATTCTCCAGGGCTGGGTCATTTCATGAGACTCTTGCCTTTGCTGGACATTCAGTACACTATCTTTTATCAGAGAAGGGGAGGCTAAATTATATATCCTGGAGCGAGCATTCATGTTGTATGTTTTGGCCCGGTGAGACAGGGTTGCTGAGACACCGTGCTCCCAGCTAAATCCTTGCAGATGGTGGATTGGCATAAGCAATGGGGTTAGGTGTACTCTGAGTCTGTGTTATAGAAAGTATGGCTTCCAGACAGTACAAGGCAGTACACTTCTCATGTGGCCTGCTATACAGCCTCCTTTTGAGGGTGACAAGAGCACCTAGGGACAGGGCAGTGTCACAGGTAAGCTAGTGAGAGTGGACTGTCCAGGGGGGCTCAGAGG
>NC_134595.1:36872954-36910454 GCF_037038515.1 Microtus pennsylvanicus | reverse complement strand
CTCCGTCCTGAGCTGCTTTGGCAGGTTCAAAGTGGCTACAGTCTTGAGCTGTGGAAGCACCTAGGTGTCACAAAGGATTGGGAGCCAAGGAAGGGTAGAGGGGGACTCTTCCAGGGGAGAAGCAAAGCTCCTGCTGGCATGGGAATCGAGTTGGAAGTTTCAGCTGAGATCCAAGTGAGACACAAACAACATGGAAGGACCTGGTGCCCTGGCGGCTGTCCTCTGGTAAATTTGCATTTTAGGGCAAGCCAAGCTTGTGGTGGGAACTTCCAGGCACCTGCCTGTGTGCTGCTGAGTGGTTGGTCACACATTTGGCTGGCTGACGATGGCAGTGGGCATCCTGACCCTCGGAGAAGTGGCCCCGCCTGTTACGACTGCCTCAGATGGCAATAAACAGTGCTAACAGGAAGGCAGCCTCGGATGCTCCAGTCAGACCCCCACCGGCATTCAGAGCAGCCTTGCTCAGACTGTGTCAAGGTTCCCTGGGCCAGAAGCCAAAGCTATTGGGACTTCTGCCCTCCTCTCCTGGTGGCACCCCAGCCCTCTCTGGGACAAATGGGGCCTTTTCTTTTTTTCTTCTTCTAAGCCACTGAAGTGTCCTGGCTCCTACACTCGGCTTGGAGGTGGCGTGAGTAGGGTTGGGGAGGGGAGGAAACACACACACACACACACACACACACACACACACACACACACACACAAATCCCTCTCCACCTTACTGCTCAGCAGCTGGAAAATTGTTGTCATCTGCTCTGCCTTCCATTTGCCGGGAGTGGGAAAAATGTGGAAAATTTGGGGAAAGAAATCTCAGTCCCTCTCAAAATGCTCTTTTCTCCCAGGGCCTGGTAGCCCTGCCCATCCCTCTGGGCTTGATCTCCTTTGCTCCGGGGTCTTTTCCTTTGTTTGCTGTAGTTTGGAACAGCCCTTGGGTTCTGGGGCTTGGCTGGCCTGGGCTCTGAGGCTGGAGTCAGACTCTGGTACTGGGGCAGGTTGAGCTGGGGTTGAGGTTGGGGCTGGGTTGGGACTCAGAGCAGGGCTGGGCTGGAGGGGAAGCCACTGTGATGTCATTCAAGAGCTGCATAGCTGCAGGATAAGTGAAGCCCAGGGGACCCAGCTGGCTGGGATTACAGACAGAGTTTGATCCCACTGGCTTCCTACAAGCCAGAGTGAGCCTGAGCCGAGAGGGGGAGAGAGCGAGCTAGGGAGAGAGGGAGGGAGGGAGGGAGTAGTGTGTGTGTGTGTGTGTGTGTGTGTGTGTGTGTGTGTGTGCAGGGCCAGTCGGCACTGGCTCCTCCCACCCCCTGACAGTCCCAGGGAGCCTGAGGAGGACACTCAGCTTGAGAACTGTAGCCGTAGCCGGACAGGAAATTACTTGAAACTTGAAGCAGAGGGGACAAATCCAAGTGTTCCCACAGCCGCTCTTCTGCTCTGTTCAGAGGGTAAGTGCAGCTAGCTGCGCTGCTGTTCCCTGTCTGTCCCCTGTGTGGGTTTCTGCTGGACCTGGGGTGGGCACCTTCTGCCTGCAGCTCAGCGTCCCTCAGACCTGATACCAGGAGGGTTATGAGTCTGTACAGGGCCACCTCTGAGTGCACTGGGATACGCTTGTGTCAGCCTGGTTTGGTGTTCCCTCCTGGAGGGACTCTCTGGGTCGTGTTATGGTCACAGATTTTGGAGGAAGGATGGCGGGGTGAAGGGGCATGGTGGATCTGAGTTGTCTGGTCTCTCTGGGCAATGGTTCGTCTTTAGTGGAATTGTGGTGGGTAGAGAGAATGTCATGGAAGTCCACCGTAGGTGGCTTGTGAAGTATTATTTAGGGGCACTCCCATATTTTGCAGATGAAACTATGGGGTCCCCAGGGCTGGTCATAATGCTCCCATTCACGGCTTTCTCCCCATCTTCATTGGCAGGGCTCTTGGCTACTCTGTTATTTCTCCAGTCAGGGCTCTCTGAGTGCCCAGGCAGCATCCTGACCTGGCAGAAGACTTGGTAGCTATTTTTACCATCCTGAATGTGTCTGGACTATCTGGTACTTGGATAGGCGAGGGCGAGGAGTGGGTGTGCCAGGCTCTGGTTATAGCACCAGGCTGGGGAGTCAGGCGCTAGGTCTGCAGGGCTTCTTGGGACGAGACAGGTGAAGTCTGGCCAGGACTTCACGTTTGTTCTGTGTGCACAAGCTGATGTGTGGCCAGGGTAGGTCATTTGCCTTTTAGATAGGGTCCCTGCTTGGGAGGGTCTGAAATGAAGGTCACGGTCACCATCTCCCACCTCCTCCCTCTGGAGGGCATGGTATGGGATCCAGTTAGGATGGTTTGTGGGAACAGCACCTCAGATCCCTCCTAAGGAAGACCCAGGGGACATATCTGTCACTTTCACTGTACTGGACCCTGCATATCGTATTGCCTTGAAGTTAATGGCTTCCTACCATAGCTGGAGCATTGTCTCCTCCTCTTCCTCCCAGGTGCCACTTTCCTAGTCATCTTTACCTTGAACCATCATGGAGTCAGGAGCACTGCGCGTGGAGTCAGTTTGACATGTCCTTGCCGAGTGACCTTCAGCTCCCCTGAGCCCCTGAGCACCACTTCTAGCCTATAAAGTGGGGGAATGAATCCCTCTGGTCCTCTCAGCTCTAAGAGATCGAGGCTTTTAAAATGGCTCCTTTTGTGCCCAGTTGACCTTGAGTCCCTCCAGGCTTCAGTTTAGCTGCCCCCAGTCTAGAAGAGTGGAGCCGGACAGGCGCAGTAGTTTTTCTTGTCTTTCTAGGTTGACTTCCCTGCTTTAGTGACCACAAGTCCAGATGTGCTGTCTCTGGACACTGGGTCTCCCACCTCCTCCCACCCCTTTCTTGTGCTTCAGCAGAGGGGACAGCACCCCACCCTTCCTGGACCCATGGACGTGGGTTTGTGGGATGCTGGTGAGATTGCTCACACTTGTCCCCCTCTTGTTTGCTTGCTATAAACATTGAGGGTTCTTTTCAGATGTATTCTAATTAGGGCGATAAAAAGACAGGGGTCTCTCTTGCCACACCCAGGCTCATCATCCCCTGTACAGGAACCTGAGACTCTGAGCGTGTCTGTATTACACCAGTGGACAGCTCTCCATGGACAGTAGACCTACATGCCCTGGGTATCGTTTGCTGGTGCCTCCTTTTTTCCCTATTTTCGAGGCTGTGTCCCCTCTGTGGTTCCCTTTAGAGGTTGGGTGTGGCCTTTCAGCCTCTCATTCTGCTGATCTTCAGACCCCAGAGGATGCTCATCCCCCTGTAGAAATTCTCAGAGTTCTCTGCAGCTTGAGTTGACATCCTCTTAGATAGCTATAGACGAGAAGTGACCCCAGGTAGAAGCCAGACTGGCCACTGAGCCCAAGAGGTGTCTATAACACGGGCAAGCCTTCTCAGTAGCTACTGGAGTTTCTGGGCTGTTGGCAATGGTTCCTCTTGGCCTTGTCTGTCCTCCTGTAGGTTAGTTAAAGCATTAGGGTGCTCTGGAAGTTTCTAAGTCCCCCAAAGGTTTGCATGTTGTCAGTGTGCTTGCCTCTTGGAGCTTGGATTCTTCACACTAGTCCTGAGTGCTGGGCATCCCAGGAGCAGCACCCTAACTTTTAGATGAACATGTCTTTTAATTTTTTTTGAAATTTATGTACATTGATATTTTGCCTGCAGGTACATCTGTACGAGGATGTTGGAATTACAGACAGTTGTGAGTGCCATGTAAGTTCTGGGAATTGAACCCAGTCGTCTGGGAGAGTAGCCAGTGTTCTTAACCACGGAGCCATCTCTCCAGTCCCTAGATGAACTTGTCTTAACTTGGGGCCTATAGATGGGCTTTAAAGTGCTTGTTTATTGGCTTATAGGCAAAATGCATGCACATTACAAAAAATTTCTAGAGAGGCTGGAGAGATGGCTCTGTGGTTAAGAGCGCTGACTGCTCTTCCCCAGGACTCGGGTTCAATTCCTAGCCTCCACATGACAGCTCACAACTGTCTGTAACTCCAAGGTCTGACACCCTCACACAGATGTATGTGCAGGTGAAACACCAGTGCACATAAAATAAGAATAAATAATTTAAAAATATTCTAGAATTTCATCAGATACTCTCAAGATGTCCTTGGCCTAGCAAAGTTATTGCCCCCTGGCCTGTAGTGTGACTAGGGAGATCTGTGGACTAGGCTCTGCCCAAGTCAGGTTCCACGGACTTGGCCTATGCTGTGAAGTAGGAGGAATCCTGCTTTGTGGATATTTTTGCTGTAGTACTTTTAAGGAGGGTCTTTTGGAGATGCCTTAGAACCCCTGATTGTCAACTGGGTTATATGGAGAAGTCTCTCAGGGAATGGCAGGATTATCACAAGCTTTTGGGGCTACTTAAATGTAAGGCAAGTGGATTATGGGGATACCTAATATGTGCAGGTTGTATTCTCCATGGAGATATCCTAAAGGTTACAGTGAACTCCAAAGAGGCTCCATCCTGATAGACCACGTGTCTGGTGCTTTCTGAGCACTAAGGCTAGAGCGAGAGAGAAGCAAGATGCCTTTCTTTGGGAAACACTTGAATTCTTGGAGAAGACAGGCACAATTGTCAATAATGGTCATGCAGTGTGTGATGGATTCACAGGGCAGATGAGTTCCAGCGGCAGTGCGAAGGGCCCATCCTATGGGAGACTCCAAAGGAGTTGCCACTGGGTCTAAAGGAGGAGGCAGGGGTTTTTGCCAATGGGGTCGGGACAAGGCAGAGCCTTTAGGAGGAGGAACGGCGTGTACTGCATGCCAGAGAGAAAAGCACAGAAATAGCCTAGTACGAATAGAGTGGAGGCTGTGTGGGGTGTTGAGGGCAGCAAAGAAGAGGCTTCAAAAGGCGGGCAGGGCCAGATGATAAAAAGATCTGGTGTGTCCATCAGGAGGGTTGGGTTTTCCCCTCTGGTAAGGGGAGCGGTTGGAAAACGGAAAGCAGAGGATTGAGAGCCGGGAGCACAGCCTGCTTGGGTGTGCCAGGCCGGATTGAGAGCGGGGAGCACAGCCTGCTTGGGTGTGCCAGGCCTTGCTCCAGGGCCCTAGCTCTTGAAGGCTGCCACTCAGCAAACCTTTGAGTAAGCATCCAGACCCTCGCATGCATCTTGGAGGCTGCTCCAAAGTGGCTTAAGTAGTTGATGCAAGCTGACTAGGCCATTTTAAGGTGGGAGCTGTTTTTCTAAGTGAAGGGTGTGCCTGGTGTGGGGGATGGGGGGCATGTTTTCCCTCTGTGTCCTCCTCAGAACCACGTCTCTGTGGCCCTCCGAGGATTAGAGGCCTGCACTATCACACTGTGCCTCTAGTATTACTTTTAAGGAGCAGAGGTTCCACTCACTTTACCTCCAAACTGCCAGGGTCCAGGGTGCCTCTTCCACTTGGCCCTGCACTGATTTCTGGGTGGTCATCGCTGCTTTGGGTAATGTATTCCAATAGATCGTTATTTGTTTGGCTCCAAAGGACTTTTTATCACTCAGGGCCCCATTCTGAAGCCCTTCATAAATCAGCCACTCTTCCACACGCACCTGCTGGCTGCTCAGGTTTTCTTCTCCGGGAGTCCTCCTTACGAAGGGGGTGCCTTTCTCAGAGCTAGCCAGGCCAGCATCCCATCCTCCCCATGGCTGGGCTGTCTGTCCTGATGTCTCAACAAGCAGCATCTCTCTGTTCCACATTCGGATCCAAATCTTAGATCCCAGAGCTACAAATAGCATGTTTACAGTGCTGAGGCTCAGCCCCAGCTCTGGCCTCCCAGTGAGAATCCTTCAGATGGGCCCTGGGATCTGCCTTCTTAACAATTCCTGGAAGAGTCCGGAGCATCAGAATTAAAAAACACTTTGCCAAGACTGGTTTAACTTTAGCGCCTTCTACTCCTTTTCTCCTCTTCGGTGTGTCAGATGGACTTGCCCTGCCTCATCTGTGTCCTGGCCTATGGTGGTGCTGTTGTTGGGGCTTGGCATACCTCTGCACAGGGTGCTGCTGGGAGGGGGCCCCAGTGTGTGGATCCACATCCAAGTCAGCTGGGGATTTTCCTTAGATCTTTCCAAAACCATGACTCGTCCATCTGGATTCCTGCCCTGGTGGAGCAAGGGCCCCTTGGTGCATGCAACCAAACACAGCACCCTGAGCTGAGTCCATCTCCCAGTGGCTGCTAGAACGAGCAGATAGTCAGGGGAAGTGAGTGGGGCCCTGATTCCACCGTGGACTTGTCCTTTCGCGGAAAGATGGACTGCATGCAGTCTGTGACAGAAGAGGACACCCAGCCAGCCTGCACTGGGTTCTGGGGGCTTGCTGCCCAGGATCGATGACAATCTGGATATCTGGTATTGTTGATCTTTCTATTCTGTTGTCACCTGGCCAGGATCCATGACCCCTCCCAGCCCGACCCTCCTTCTGTGCCAGATCTCTCTGATCCATGACCTCCTTCCTTTTTCAGGGGGCTTTACTTGAGATGCTTGTGTTGGCTGCTGGGCCTTGGATTCCAAGGTGACTCCTCAGCTTGTAAGCCTTGGATCCCCCTCCCCACCCCCAGCCCCCCACAGGTCCTTCTCTTCTCCCTGCCACTTTATCCCACTTCTACCCTCTGGTGTCTGCCTTTCTCTTTTACCCTTCCTGCTTTGATGGATTGAAACCAGCCTCGTGTTCCGGCTTCTTGTGGTCCCGCTAAATTGGACTTAATGTGCCTGTGGTGGGGGAGAGGGAGAGCCAGAGAGTGTGTGTCCTGGTGTGGGGGGCTGGAGGCACTGACCTGGGTGTCCCTCAGAGGAGGAGGGTAAGCGCGCTCCACTGGTCGGGTTTTGCTCACTGGGCCATCAGTTGAAGTCCTGCTGGGGCTGGGGCAGGCCTGTTTGCCCTTGATTTTGCCCTTGTTAGGTAGAGGGCCACTCAGTGAAGGCGCTGTGGTAGCTCAGAGGGTGGGGCCCCTGTGGCCTGCACTTGGTAGCCAGGAGCAACTAGCCCCCCTCCTGGGGGACAGCAAGATATGTTTGCTTTTGTGTTTCACAAGCAGTGTTTAATTAAATAATTTACACCTCTTCGATTTTCTTTAGTGGCTTGGCAGTTGATATTCCGGACGTTGCCGAGAACAATAGCCCACGCGAGATACGTTACATGGCCGAACAAGTTTAATATTGACGTTTTCAAAATCAATGCCGAGCGAGGACTGGCTAAGAGGGGAAAGGAGGAGCTGGGAGGGGCCAGGAGGTCAGGTGCCGAGAATCAGCCTGCATGCTCCTGCCTGCCTTGGGGAATGCTCTTTTTTTTTACAAACTCCTGGGTGGATTCTGGGATAGTTTTGCGTGTTCTCAGATCCGATCAGCACTACTGGCTCTCATGGCTGTTGTGGCTGAGTGATGGAGCTTCAGAGCAGAGCCAGAGGAGCCGGGTTAGAGCCTATAGAGGAACCCTGGCCTTAGGCGTACGATGGCATCTGTTCTGTTGCCTGTGTGGAGGGTCTGCAAGCTGCCCACGTTCAGAGGAGGGAAGGCAACTCTCCCTGCCCTCTGGCCCAAGAGACCCACTCTCCAGAGACCACTTCACAAATCTCTGTGGATGGCAGCCCTTGGTTTTGGTACTTGTCCCCTCTGGAAGGAGCCAGTAAACAGGGAGCCTATTCTCAGGGAGACAGGGCCAGAGGAAAGCCTCCTCTATCCTATACTTTAGTCCTCTGGAGATGAGGGCAAGCAAGACAGAGAGGCAGCCGCCACGCGGGGCCCACCTTAGTCCTTAGCAGTCTGGTGCAGGGTAGGCTGATGGCACACACAGGCCACAGTCCTGGGAGCCTGGGCTGTCAGACACAACAGGAAGGTGTGTCACTTAGGGCTGGTTGCTTGTGTAGATCCTAGAGCCTCGGTGGAAACTGAGGCCAGAGTTGTAGCTCCGTGGCCCTGGGGAGCATGTGTTGAAGTTTGGAATGTATTGTCTGGCCAGCATCTCTGAGAGCTCTGAGTGACGTGTGGTGGCCTGTGGCATGTGGGCCCTTGCGCACAGGAGCACGGCTGGAGGCATTCCTGTTTTGTGGTCATATGGTCACTTGTTTCTGGCTATAATCTTCTGTGTGAGGGTTTGTTTTCAGTGGCTCATTTTGGGCCTGAGGGATAATTCTTGGGCACGGCAAGATCATTTGTACTTTTTGAAGTGTTTGTGGCTTTAAGTTTAAATATTTATTTTGGAGTATTCCCGCCTTTTTGTGTGTTTATTCTCTCTCTCTCTCTCTCTCTCTCTCTCTCTTCAAAGTAAATTAGTCCTCACTGAAAGCTTTCACAGATTCCACACATTTGAAAATGGATTCCTTTGCCTTTCTGTACCTCTGTTTCTCCATCTTTCCTGGGAGCCTCGCCCTCCCTGAGTAGCAAGCCTTGCAACGCTGCATGTGTGCAGTGATGTCTGGTACACGGAGAGGGCTTCTGCAGTCTAGCAGTCTGCACTCTAGTGACTGGTGTTTGGACATGTAAACAGACCCCACTTTCTTACTGTTTCTCTCTCCCCTCTGCGAGCCCTCGGTGTGGACACATCTTGGTGTGTCTGACTGATTTCTATGGCATGTGTGTTTCTCATGGCTCTTGTGTCTGGCTTTGTGTATGACTGAGGGGTCCTGGCTGGAGGTGGTACAGCCTTTGGGAAGTGTCTTTTCTCCTGATACCTAGGGTCTGGATTAGGAGAGGAGGTATGTGGGGGTGGGGCGGGGTGGGAATGCTGAAACTGGGCTGCTGTCTCCTTAGGGTGTGAAGTCATTGAACTGCCTGGGCAGGGGCGGGGCAGCCCTTGTTTCTGAGTCAGCCCTCTGGCCCCAAGCCACTCAGCGCTCACTTTTTCCTTTCAGAGAAAGTGTTGCTCTTGGGGGCTTCTCCAGAGCTGTCTGCAGACAAAAGGACACCCCTCAGACCTCATACCTAAGATGTTTCTACTACTGCTCTGGCCTGGCCCTAGCACCCCCCACTACCCCATACTCTCCCTTGCCCTACTCCATAGTTTGGCGTGGGTACTGCTGGAGCACCCAAGTCCAACCTTCCCATTCTGGGAACTGCAGTCTTCTGAGTGCTTATTTTGGGGAGCCTCCTGCAGCCCCAACTTGCCTCTCCCTCTCTTCTTTAGAGGCCTATATGGTCTGAGTTAAGCCTGTTGGTCACGGACTATGGGTCCACAAGGATGGACCATTGCTCTGGGAGAAATGTGGAGAAACTTGTGGAAATGTGAGTGGGAGGGAAGAATGGCATTGTTTGGACTGTTCTGGAAAATTCTTTGTATTGAGCTATATACCACACTGTGGAAGGCTAGGGCTGGTTTGCCTTTAACTTTGACTCTGGCCTCTTTGCCCAGTTCAGCACTGAGCATGCGTGGATCCTGTACAGTGCCCTTCCACTCCCGGAACTCTCCAGATCCCCTCTATGAAGGGAATGATTATGTGTATTTATACCCCTGCCATCCTCCGGGACGCTCTTTGGCTCTCCTGCTTGAAGGTTGTCTTTAGGTCTCCGTACTTAAACCTTCCGTGTGCCGTGTTTGAGGTAATGCCTCTTCTGGCCCTGCTGCCTCTAACCCAGGGCAGGACTCCTAGGACTGGAAAGCAGAAGAAGCTTCCTGAAGTGGGTACTGTAGGGGCTGAGTAGACTCAGGATGTCCCCTTTCAGTAATTAATGATGTTCATGGTAACAGAAGTCATGGCTCCCAGTGGGTGATATCTTATTGTGATACCGCTATAGGGCGTTGGCTCATTTGGTTGGAAGGGTCTTGAGTTCAGTGAATAGGGGTTGTCTTCTATGATTCAACATGATTTAGTTACTGTCTTCATTTTATTTTATTATTTTTATTATTATTGTGTGTGTGTGTGTGTGTGTGTGTGTGTGTACACAGAGGCCAGAGTAAAGACTGAGTGTCTCTTCCTCCCCTCAGTCTTTCTCTACCTTACTATTTGAAAAAGGTCTTTCATCGTACCTGTACTTGTTGGTACAGTTTGTCTAACCTGGTTGACCCAAGGATTTCTTTGTCTATGTTTTTATTTTTGTTTTTTCTCATGTGAGTGCTTGAGGATTGAACGCAGCTCCTCATTCTTGTGCAGCAAATGCCTTCCCCATTGAGCCATCTCCCTCGTCTCTTGCCCTCATATTAAAAAGAAGGTTGCTGAGGCCCGTGGAATAATTTGTGCTGCTCTGGGTTGGAAGCTGTGATGTACCACAGCTGGACACTGGCCTGGGCCAGTCTGCACCATCTTAGGCTGTACCTCACTTGAAGCTGAGTGCAACATTGAGGGCTCTTCCCCAAAGCCTTGGTTAGGGGGCTGGCATATTTCTTCTTTGCCATTCTCAGGGTAGTGAGGAGAGATTTGGGGCTCAGTGGATGGGAGCCTTTAGCTCTTTTGGGAGGACTATCACTAATAAGTGTGACTGCCTTTTGCTGACATGTGTTGCCTGCTGTCTCCTTTGTCGTCCTTGCAGAAGTGGTGGGTCACACTCAAGGGCCACTGGATGGGAGTCTGTATGCCAAAGTGAAGAAGAAGGATTCCCTGAATGGCAGCTCAGGGCCTGTCACTACTGCACGGCCTGCCTTGTCAGCCACTCCCAACCATGTGGAACACACACTGTCTGTGAGCAGCGACTCTGGCAACTCCACAGCCTCCACCAAGACAGACAAGACCGATGAGCCTGTCTCTGGGGCTGCCACTGCCCCTGCTTCTCTGAGTCCTCAGGAGAAGAAGGAGCTCGATCGCCTGCTAAGCGGCTTTGGTGTAGATAGAGAGAAGCAAGGCGCCATGTACCGGGCTCAGCAACTCAGGTCCCACCCAGCTGGGGGCCCAACTGTGCCCTCCCCTGGCCGCCACATCGTCCCAGCCCAGGTTCACGTCAACGGTGGGGCTCTGGCATCTGAGCGGGAGACGGACATTCTGGATGATGAGCTGCCCATTCAGGATGGGCAGAGTGGGGGCAGCATGGGTACACTGTCCTCCCTGGATGGGGTCACCAACACCAGCGAAGGTGGATACCCAGAGACTCTGTCCCCACTGACCAATGGTCTGGACAAGTCCTATTCCACAGAACCCATGCTCAATGGTGGAGGCTACCCTTATGAGTCTGCCAACCGGATGGTACCCCACAGCAGTCACTCGGCCCCCATTCGACCCTCTTACTCAGCTCAGGAGGGATTAGCCGGCTACCAACGTGAGGGACCCCACCCAGCCTGGTCACAAGTGACCAGTGCCCACTGTGGCTATGACCCCAGTGGTCTGTTCCGATCCCAGTCCTTTCCAGATGTGGAGCCCCAGCTGCCCCAAGCTCCAGCCCGTGGGGGCAGCAGCCGAGAGGCTGTGCAGAGGGGCCTGAATTCTTGGCAACAGCAGCAGCCTCACCCACCTCCCCGACAGCAGGAGAGATCCCCCTTACAGAGTCTTGCCAGCAGCAAGCCTAGCCCCCAGCTGTCAGCAGAAACCCCTATACCTACTCTCCCAGAGTTCCCAAGGGCAGCCTCCCAGCAGGAGATCGAGCAGTCCATTGAAGCCCTTAATATGCTGATGCTGGACTTGGAGCCCACTTCAGTGGCTGCCCCTCTTCATAAGTCCCAGAGTGTCCCTGGGGCCTGGCCAGGGACTTCCCCACTTGCTTCCCAGCCCCTCTTGGGCTCTTCCCGCCAGTCCCATCCACTGACCCAGTCCCGGTCTGGCTATATCCCTAGTGGGCATTCCCTGGGAGCCCCGGAGCTGGTCTCTTCTGGCAGGTCTTATTCACCTTACGATTATCAGCTGCGTCCAGCTGGATCCAACCAGAGTTTCCGTCCAAAAAGTCCAGCCTCTTCTGCCTTCCTTCCAAGCTCCCATAGTTCTGCGGGGCCTCAAGAGCCCCCAACCTCTCTTCCTGGTCTGGTCACTCAGCCTCAACTCCCACCGAAGGAAACTACTTCAGACCCCTCCCGAACTCCAGAGGAAGAACCACTGAACCTGGAAGGGCTGGTAGCTCACCGGGTAGCAGGTAACAAACAGCCTTGGAGACATGAGACCTGGGAAACCTCTCCCCATTTCCCCATCCCCTCCCCTGTTTGGTCTCTGTGGTCTATTCGGGGAGAGGTGGGCACAGCATAGGATAGAGCCTTTGGAAGTATTTTTTTTTTTTAGCCTGGGGAGGTCTTGGGAAGGTTCCCACAGCCATCCCTTCTGTATAGATCATTTATTAAGCCAGGCATTGAAACTCAAAGGTAATATCTATCCATGCCTGCCCTCAGGGAGTCTGCAGTTTTATCAGGAAATAAGTACATAGATGGATCTAACAGAGGATAAATTGTGCAGAAACAGAGCAGAGCCAAGGTCCCAGTATGAAGCTTACCAACTAAGTCAATCAGGGACGGCCTCCTGGAGGCAGTGACTTAGGGGATAGATGCTTTTAGCAGAGAGGAGACTCTGCAGCTGCTAAAATGTTCACTGTCCTCACAGTTCAGGGCCTCGGGACGGTGGAAAAAGCTAGAGGAGGATTTTAGATGCGATTTAGATGTTATTTCATTCTGAGCTCACCCCAGAAGGCTCGCAAGAGTACCCTGAAACAAACAATGGGTGTCTGATGTTCATCCTGATGGGGACTTCAGGGGTCTCGTCCTTGTAAGGCTAAGATCATCCTAGCTCAGCTGTTTTGTTCTTGCTTAGACCCACTCTGTGTGGGTGGAGAGAGAGAGAGAGAGAGAGAGAGAGAGAGAGAGAGATATCACAGAGGAATCTGCTGGGAGGACAGGCCAAGAAAGAGCCAGGGTCAGGGACCCTGTTGGGAGGGACAAGCATGGGATACCATAACCCACAGCCCCAGTTTGCGATGCTTCCCTCGGCAGTCAAAGATTTCCCATCTGGGAAATCCTGCACCCAACAGAATGGTTTCCCTAGCTGTGAAATGAAGCCCAGATAGGTGTGGCCCAGGGACTGTGGTGATGAGGTGAGTCTTGTGCCCAGTCGCTCTGCTGACAGGGTGGGGTATCTTGGGGAGAAGAGGAAGCCAGGCAGCTGGCTCTGCCCTCTGCTCCTTTCCCTAAATTTAGGGGCAGCTGAGTCACCATGCCAGCTGCAAGGCAGGAGGAGACGCCCTCCCTGGAAAGGATGGATATAGGTTTGGGGAAGCATTCAGCTGACCATTGGCTCTTGGGTTGGGCCCAAGGCTGGGTATGGGGGTAGGGCCACTCTGCTCCTGAATTTCAGAGCAGAGGTTCGCCACCCTTGGTTCTACTTTCTATCAGCTAACAGTGGGCCATGGTAGAAGTATTTATACCATAAGAAGTGACCGTTGGCCAGGTGGTGGTGGCACATGCCTTTAATCTGAGCACTTGGGAGGCAGAGCCTGGTCTACAGAGTAAGTTCCAGGACAGCCTGTTACACAGAGAAACCCTATCTCAAAAAACAAAAAACAAAAACAAAATGTTCGTGTTGGGGGCCTCGGCTCCCAGGAGGGCTGCTCCTTCCAGACTGCTACCTCTGCTTTACCTGAGCCTCAAGGTCCCGGACCTGTAGCTCTGTGACTCTGGCAAAATACAGTGTGGAGGTCCAGATGGGGCACCTGGCTGTGGCCACACTCTGGCTCACTCTATCGGCTGGAACTGTCCCCTATCAGTTTTACTTCGGAAAGAGGAAGGGCCCCCCAAGTTCCTCTGCTGTCTCATTCTCCCAGTGTTTTATTGAGTGGTGGCAGGGTGCTGAAGGACTGTGACACCCCAGTGTAGTGATGAGCTGATCCCAGAAACTTCTAGATGAATGGGGCAAGATACATTTTCTTCCCCTTCTGGAACCCAGCCCTATAGCTTGCTAATGGTCTGGGAGGAGGCTCTTCTTGGAGTGGGTCTCCAATCAGGCTCTCTCCTCCCAGCTTCCAAAGGTTTCAATGTCAACTTCTGTATTCTGTAGCCGCTCAGGTGTCGGCTGCCACAGAGTCACGGGGAGGAATAAGAATATCGTTGGCACCAAGTCTCTTGTTCCCTTACCTTGTTACCAATCTCCATCAACTACAAGTAACTCAGCCAGGAAATGAGATGAGCCGCAGAGGGGACAGTTATATCTGGTCACCAGGCCTATAAAGTTCCCCGTTTGGTCCATGCCCTGTCAGGAACAGAATTTCCTGATCTGGAGGGCTCTGCTTTCACAGTATCCTTAGTATCCCTTTTTGTGGCTCTTCATTGCTTATGCAGGGCAAGGCACAGGAAGATCCAGTGCGTAGAGCATTCTGGGAGCCAGGGGGACCAACTTCCAGCGCTGTTGCTCTCTGCTGATTTTCCATTCTGTTGCAGGAAGCTGGAGCTTTAAGAAGCTCAGATCTCAGGGAGAGGGCTCCCTTGACCTTGTGCCTTCCCTCGTTTACTCTCCTGATTCTCATTTTTCTCCTTGGCTGGTCTCTGTGCCCCAGTACTGTGTCCTAATTCATTCTATTTGACCACCCTCCCCCGCATCTTGTTTCAGTGTTAAGCTCTGAGAATGTAGCGGCATGTAGGTTTTTTGACCACAGACCTATAGTACAAGCAAAATGAAGATAGACATCTGCTATCACCATGGTCATCTAATATTGGGTTGGACACTCCTGCCAGGTCAGTAAGATGAGAACGGGAAATAAGATCTGAGGATCTCCTGCTACTGATTCTGTGATTGGTTGGATCTATACCTGATGCTTCTAGAGGTGGAGATTTCAGTCCTTACTAGAAGATAGACGCACATCTTCTCCTTAAGGAGTCGGGTTTAGGAGAGAGCTAGAATCTTAGGATGCAGTTATTTGTAATAAGAGAGGTGGAAGCGATCCCACGAGGGAGAATTGGAGTCGTTTACTATATAGAAATGTTGGGAGGTGGCGGCTAGTGGCCTGCCGTATACAGTTCAGTCGTGGTTGAGTACAACTTTGAAAGAGCGAGGTTCCTGGGTAGAGTGGGTTCTCAGGAGGGCATACGGCTTGTTTGTAGAATGGCGGGTGACTATGGAGCAGAAAAGGCAGCTGTCACGCTGTCGCAGGATGGTCTTAAATTTCAGACCGAGATGATTGGATGTGCTGAGTGACATAAGAAGTCATTAGTGATTTAGTCTGGACAATGCAGGGGCAGAGTGGTATTTCTGGAGGCATGTCTGGTGGGTCCCAGCAGGAAGGCAGAGAAGCAGGAGTAACTTTGACCTGCAAGGTACTCGGTGCTCACCTGGTGATGGAGCGCTGGACTGGAGTACTGACCTCAGTCATGGAAGAGACTAGGTGACGCCATGGGTACTAAGGGGACAGAACACTTACAAGGACCAGTGGGGAGCGGGATGTTCAAGATGGTCTAAAGCAGTGGCTCTCAGCCTGTGGGTCATGACCCCTTTGGGTGTGGAACAACCCTTTCACAGGGGTTGAATATCAGATGTCCTGCATATCAGGTATTGACAGTAAAATTCGTAACAGTAGCAAGATTACAGTTATGAA
Source organism: Microtus pennsylvanicus (assembly GCF_037038515.1). NCBI lineage: Eukaryota > Metazoa > Chordata > Mammalia > Rodentia > Cricetidae > Microtus > Microtus pennsylvanicus. Next base: position 36,895,067 of record NC_134595.1, on the reverse strand, counting down.
GTAGCAATGAAGAAATTTTGTGGTTGGGGGGTCCTGACATGAGGGACTGTTTTAAAGGATCGCAGCATTAGGAAGGCTTTGTGAATAGAAGCGTGTAGCCCCCTTAACAGGGGGAGGGGGAGGTGGTTGGCGTGTTAGGAGATGAGGACGCAGGGCTCTGCTGTCGCGATGGGGACACTCCAGGTATCGAGGCGTATGGTTGGAAAAGCTGTAGATTCTAGAATCTTCCCCCACAGGTAGAGGTTAATGCATGCTGTGAACTTGGAGGGAGTCTGTGGCATAGGCGTGGAGAAGAGAGAGAACTCAGGAAAATGACCACAGGGGAGACAAAGGCATAGTGGGATCTTAGCGTGAGTGTTGAGGGTGGTGGCGGGAGCCCAGTGCAGTGCGCCATGCAGAGTTGAGATGGGAAAGGAGTCGAAGGAGAAAGGGTGGAATCATGGGTGGGGACGGGTGAGGGAGAAACCGTCCGGCTGGCCAATGAGGTAGACTGGAGATTTTCAAAGGCATATTTTCAGTTGAGTGCTGGTGACAGAAGCCAGAACACTGAGCGACTGCGGAGGACGTGGGAGAGGAGTGAGGACAGCTTGCCAGCTACTCTCTGGAGTGGTTTATGATAAAGGGGGGCAGCATGGATGTTGAGGTGGGGAACAAGGTGATTTTAGGTAGAGATGAGAGGGACCGAAGATGGAAGGAGGAGAAGGAAGAGAGAGGAGGGAAAGAAAGTGATGGGCAGAAAAGGAGCCCGGGAACCCGGTGACCGTTCAATCTCATCCAAGAGCTCAGATACTTCTTCACAAAAGTGAGGAGGCTGGAGAAAAATGGAGTGAAATCCTGGCATTAAGCTTCAGGGTTTGGATTCAGAAACAGCTTTGATAGTTCATTCTGCATACAGGATTGAGGTCAAGGCCCATTAAGTTTATCATTCAACAACGAGCATTAATCTGGGCTGTTTGGTAGTCCAGGATCTGGGAAAATATCGACGACTAATAAAGCCTTTACTCTCATGGCAGAATTGGCCACTAAACTTTTATAATATTTTAAGTGGAAGGTTAAATGCTTTAGAAGTAAAGCAGAGATGTGCCAGGGGGAAGTGGAGAATGAATGGGTATTTGGCATGGTCAGGAAAACCGTCCATAGGCAGTGAGGGACCGCGTCAGGGGGAGCCGTCTGTGTGCGAAGTGCCTGAGGCAGGAGTGTGCTTGGCGTGGCTGAAGCACAGTGACCCACAGGAGCTCTAAGAGGTAATGGGAATGGAGCCAGCTTGAATTTGGGCTGGCAGGTGATCCGAAGAACTTGGAGTTTTGGTGTGTGTGTTCTGAGAAGCCTTCGAAAGGATTTGGTCCAAATGGTGACATCACCTGGCTTCCCAGAGAATCTGTATGGCCAAGATGGGAGGAGGGAGGTCTTTTTGGAGGCAGATGCTACGTATCGATTGGCATGGAAGTGCGGAGATGGGAGGAAAATGGCAGACTATTTAGAACATTCGGCCAGGAAGATTTCCAGATCAACTAGATGTGGAATGTAAGAGGAAAAGAAAAGGACAAAGACGGGTCCTTGTCGCAAAGACTGAGTAGCAGAGGTGTTCCTGGATGCCATGAGAGCTTGGGAGGGGCTGACTGAGAGGGAGTTCAGTGTAAGATGCTCAGGAGGCTCTGTGAGGGTCAGGATTCTAACAGCCACTAACAGATTCTAACTAAGGGGAGAGGGTTGAGTTTAACAAGGCTGGGAGCAATGAAGCACGTGCTAAGATAGGCGGTCCATGGGAAGTACCAACCTCTGGCACAGGCCCTGAGATATAAAGGTAGCTTGCTAATCAGCAAGGTGAGGACAGAGGAATACAGCAAGGCCTTCTACAGCGCCCTGGAGGTTTATCCCAAGGCCTCTCCTCATGGTACCCAGCGGCTTTGGGCAGCAACTAAAAGAATGAGGGGCTCCGGGGGAGAGGATAATGTGATTGAATTACCACGGGCTAAGGAATGCCAGGGGCGCGACCTTAGGTCTTAGATTCAGAAGGGAATGGGTGACCTAGAGAGAAAGGGAGGTTCTTGGATGGCCTAGGATGACTTTCACAGTGAAGTGCAGGCTAACAGGGACCGAGGACTCTAGGTTCCAGGCTGCTACTGGACTTAGGAAGGAAAAGCCCCTGCCCTTCCGAGGAGCAGAGGCCCTGGACCACTCTGTCTTTCCATCTCCCTCCTTCCCCACTCCCCTCCAATGTGTAGCCCTATCCTGGAGTCAGAACAATGACTAACCCTGATTTTTTTTTCTTTGTTTTTGTTCTGTTTCATGTCGTTTAATGCCTCGCCCCCTGCATTCTCCATGTGTTCTGTGTCCCCCTGTCCCCCGTGGCATTGGTGGGGTGCTTTCTATGCCTGGTGCCTCCCCTTCCTGCCGGCTCCCCTGGGGTGTGGGTGGACAGCATACAATGCCAGACTGCAGGGCCTGAGGCAGAGTGGCACCTTTCGACCCTCTCCTCTCCACCGGCTCCGATCCGCTTCTGTCTCTGGTGGGTTCCTCTGATTCTCCTTCCTCGTGGCTGCGGACCCTTGCTTCAGCTTCCAGCTTCCCTCTGATCCTCTCTGCCCACGAGATTCTGCCCAAACCTTCCTCACCTTCCTTTCTCTCCTGCCTTCCCTACTCTCCTATAAGGTGGCTCTTCTTTTCCTTCCTTCCTTCCTTCCTTCCTCATCCTCCTCCCTCTCCTGCTTTCCCTTTCTCCTCCCTTAGCCCCACCCCCACCCCATCCCTGCTTGGCTGAAGACCTGATGCTTTTAGTTGGCCTTGTCTGCTGGGCACAAGGTCGGAAGTAATTAGAGGAACTTTCAGAGTGCCCGGTGGAGATGTTGGTCTTTCCAGTGAGGTTCCCAGTGGCTTATTCTTAGTCACCCCAGGTGGGATGGTTTGAACTTCAGGGCCAAGACTCAGAACTGTGTTTTTCCCTGGGACCACCACATGTCAGACAGGAAGAGGTGGCCCCATCCCTGCCTCACTCCTCTCGTGCTGGGGCCCGTGGCCTCATCTTGCCTGAGCCCGTATGGTGCCTCCACTGTTCAGAACCCACATTCTCAGTCCGAAAAACCCGCTGTGTCTATGTGGCATGGTGCGACAACCTGCCACGGGTGTGCTAGTCCTCCATCATGCCCCTGTTAGTCTAGGACCCTGCCAATAGAGTCCCAGCCTCTGTGACATGCGGGCTGCTAGGCTTTCATCCTTTGTCTGCTCACTCCTGCCTGGAGGAGTAACAGGGAGGAGACCATGCACCCAGCCTTCTCCAATGTCACAGCCCTAAGCAGCTCCAGGCAAAGGCATCTTCAAATCCTGAGGGCAGTGTCTGTTGCCCAATGGACCATTCTGCTGCAGTCCCCTGATACTCGGAAGATGGCTCTGACAGGTTGTCCTTCCCTTTCTTTTCTCCCCCCTCTGCCTTTTTCTTGGCCCAGCAGTGGGGGAAAGTAGTGTTAAACTGGGCCCAGGGTCCTGTTCAGGTTATGGGACCATGGACCTGTCCCGGGGGGAGCTGGCATGGCTTGCCCTGGAGCTTCTAGTGTGATCGCGTGTGGCTTTCTAGTGCCCTGGCCCAGCAGGTGGCTTCCATCCTGGATCCCCTTACTTCTGGAGCCCTGGGCATGAAGCTGGACACCCTGTCCTACCACCTGGAGCTGAGGAATCCAGTCTTTTGGAAACCGGAAGGCTGGAAAGAAGAGTTGGGTCTGTGGGGGTGGGGGCAACCAGTATCTGGGTCTGTGGGAGAGGTCTGTGTTGATGCCTGTAGTGACACTGCGTGGCTTTGGGTATTTATCTGGGTGACTCTGAAGAGTGGCAGTATGTGTGTGTTTGTATGAATGTGTACACACACACATACCCATATACATTTATCGATCTCTCTATAAAGATATGTATATGCACAGGCATGCTATTAGCTTTGGGACCCAGAGAGCACTTTGGGCGGAGAACAGTGTTGTCCTGGGGGCAGTGAGGGTGGGGCCGACTCAACACCGTTCCTGGGTGTATGTGGCAGCTGTCAGGCTGTGGTGACCATCTGTTTTCATAAGGTGCTGGGGAAGATCAGGTGCCAGTCAGCCCCAGCTGAAATAGCCCTGAGGGGCCGACCCAGGACTGGCTACGGGGCATTATGGGTTGAAAGGCCACTTTCTTACCCTCAGAGTATGCCACTTCTCAGTACGCAGCAGCCTGCTGGGGAGAACCTTCCAGAAACATTGATGGCTTCCTCTGGCCCTGTGGGCCTAAGACACACACTCTCTCTGTTTCTCTGTGTCTGTCTCTCTGTCTGTCTCTTTCAGTGTGTGTGTGAGAGAGAGGGAGGGAGAGAGAACGAGAGAGAGAGAGAGAGAGAGAGAGAGAGAGAGAGAGAGAGAGAGAGAGAGAGAGAGAACAAGAAAGAGAAAGAGGGAGGGAGGAAGGAGAGAACTCTGCCTGTGTGCATGTAGCAAGCAAAGGCTTGGAGAGAAAGGCCGGGAGACTAAGGAGTCCTCAGTGGAGTCTGCCCAGGGAGCAGGGCCCCTTTGGATGTTTATACAGTTTTGGGGATGTGAGAGAGCTGTACGTGGTCTCTTGGTCTCTCTCTCTCTCTCTCTCTCTCTCTCTCTCTCTCTCTCTCTCTCTCTCTCTCTCTCTCTCTCTCTCACCCTGGCTGTCAGCTGGTGTCCAGAGTCACCACTTGGCTGAGGAACAATGAGGCTCTTCTCTCCTCTCTACTGTGTCAGGCTCCCTCTCATAGAAAGAACTCTCCAGGCACTCTGGGTTAGCTATGGTCTTGCCAAGGGGACAACAGTGAGACACTGTCTTCCAAGACTGAGTGCCCTGACTGGCTGCTGGTGCCATAGACCACTCTCTGGGAATGGTCAGCCCTGTGGGAGTGCAATGTGGGGGTCTTTCCTCTTCTGTAAAGGGAAACTTTGACCCGTAGTCTCCAACTGCAGCCCCTGGGCAGAGCAAGCTCCCATTGCCATCCTGGCAGTGACAGGGAAGGGAGCTGAAATGACTCAGTTACGCTTGCTTTCAAGTGCCCGTCTACCTTGGGCAGGTCTGTGTCCTCTGCTGGTGGCCCACCACACACGTAGAGCAGCCTTGGTCCTCACTATTGTCCTATGGCTCCGGGCCTGGGAAGGATGGTGTGAATGTTCTCTGTCCCTCCTAGAGGGTGCCTCCAATGGAAACAGGCCTCCTTTCTAAAAGCTATCACAGGACCCCCAAACAAAGAAGTGGCTACTCTTGAAAAAGAGGAGAGATTGCCAGAGACTATGGTGGTGGAGTGTATGTCGGGGGGGGGGAGGTACCCCTGGAACCAAAGGCAGCTCTTAGGCGTTTCCTTCCACCTTGGGGCTGAATTCAACTCCACACCCCAGAACTTCTGTGAAGTTGCTCCTTTGTCATAACGTTATTAGAAAAGCAGTGGCCTCTAATGCTTTTGCCAGGAATGAACCCAGAAGCGGGGCTAGGGCTGGCCCACACATCCCAGAGGCCTGAGTTTGGCAGGGCCTGGCAGGAGGAAAGAGAAGAGGGCCTGAGGCCAGAAGCTGCCTGAGTTCTGGGAGCCTAGAGTTGCTGGCAGTGTCTGGGGTGGCTCCAGATGTCCAGAGCCGGCTGCCTCCTCTCTCTACTCCCTGTAGATTCTCCCAGCAGCCCCTGCTCAGGATTGACACACCCTCTTTTTTTCTCTCTCTTCTGGAAAGCAGGGCATTCTGAGGTTAGGGGGTTGTTTGCTTTGAGCAGAGCAGTTTGGGACCAGCAGGATGCAGTCTGTTTTGGTCTCCATTGTGCAGGTAGGCAGGGCTGCCTGAGTCACAGCACGGAGTGGAGACTCTGGTCTGCCTTCCACCTTCTGCACCTCACTTGTACTGTTGGCGGCTGGTCTTGCTAGCCCCTGATAGGTCCCCAGAGCCTCTGCCACAGAGTATGTGCATCTGCACCACAGTCACTGTGTGTGAGGGAGGCGCCTCTGCCCCAGTCAGCACTTTTCTGTTCACATTAACCAGGAAGGCTTCCTGGGCAGTGTAGGTCATGGCAACCATTTGTGGCTGTGGAAACTAAGGGTTGGGGACCACCTGGACTGTGCAGATCCCACTATAGAGTATGAGAGGGGATTCGGGCTACATAAGGGCAAGTCCCACCAGGCTGTCCTGGCTGTGTTCCCAAGGGCCAGCATTGCATGTGTGTGTTTATACATGTATGTATACATGTACACACTGCCTCTTGTGACTAAGGAGGTGGACCCAGATGTGTGTTCATGTCCCAAGCTCATGTGACCTAAGCCCCTTAGTTAATCCTCGGTGGTGATGAAGGCAGAGATGAGAATTTAAAATAATTAAGCCTAAGGCTCCAACTCTCAGGGTTGGGCCTTGGCTCCCGGGACCTGGGAAGTCAATATTCTAGGGTTCTGGAAGCCAGCACAGTGAAATAATAGATTCCATACCCTGGCCCAGCTGTGGGGAGAAAAGATGGGGAGGAGGCAGGGTGAGGCTAACATGGGCAGCCTTTGTAGTGGGCTAGACAGGAAGTGGGGGCAGGAAGAAGGAGCCCCTTGCTCTCACTTTCCTGCCCTTTGCCAGGGTAGGGTATGGTGGGAGCCTTGGCCTCCGCCATGGCCACAGCCCCCACGGGTTGCCGAGAGGAAGGGGGCTGCAAGGGGCTGCTGTAGGGGAAGTTGGTTAGAGGTTTCAGGGGTGCACTGGATGAAAGCCAGGGAACCCCTGAGATCAAATCCACCACAGAAGCCAGTTGTGGCTGGAGACTCCAGAGTGTGACTTGGTCATTCTTTTGTTTCCCACTGGGAGCGCCATGTGTGAGATGATGCAATTTAGCCCTTTCCAAAAGTCCTTCCCAAAGGCTCCATGTTGCTTGTTGGTTGATGCAGTTGCCTTGGAGACCCTCCCCTCCCTCCTCTGGAAGCTCTGGCCTTTTGCCTCTGGGGGCTGGAAGGAGCCGACATCTGTTTCTTGTATCAATCCTTTGTGCTCTTGGTCCAAATCCTATACAGAGCAGAGCCCAGGCTAAGCGGCCTCTACCCTCACTCCTGCCCCAACACCAGGGGAAGTATAGAGTCTGAGCTGAATTGGGGACAGGAAGGCGTGGTGAGGTTCATCCCAGTTTAACCCCTGGGCTGAGGTGTTGCCTTTGTGTGAGGGAGGGTGTGTGATGGGATCACATCATTATTTAGTCTGCTCATTGCTCTCCATGTCCTGCCCTTCCTCCCAGGGGTTCAGGCTCGGGAGAGGCAGCCTGCAGAGCCCCCAGCCCCACTGCGGAGGCGAGCAGCCAGTGATGGACAGTATGAGAACCAGTCTCCAGAGGCCACATCCCCCCGTAGTCCTGGGGTCCGCTCCCCCGTTCAGTGCGTCTCCCCTGAGCTGGCTCTCACCATTGCCCTCAATCCTGGAGGGAGGCCCAAGGAGGTGAGTCCTGGAGCTGATGAGTCTTGGGGCCACAGCAGAAAGCAGAGTCCGTGGTGCATCTCCAGGAGCTTGAGGATCAACTGCTAGTACTTCATCAGTAAATGTAGAGATTTCTCCCTCCCTGCATCCTCACCCAAGGTTTCCTCTCTTCAATAGCATTTGTGCCCCAGCTACTTGCTTTAACACAGACTGAAGTTCCCTCCTCGATAAGCATCCTCGAGGAAGCATACATGACCCCAAGATTTACAGTCCAAAGTTGGTCAGATAGACTGACAAGCGAGCGTCTTTTTGAACTTTAGAGAAATGAGACTCTTCTTAGGAGGTTTAATTTTTGTGCCCAAATGATTCCATTGCTGAGACATGTCAGTAGTCAGAGGCAGTGGGTCTTGAACTTCCGTGTACAGAAGAACTGCCAAGGAGTTTGTTAAATCCCTTCATTTCCAGATGCTCCTACAGAGACTCCAGCACAGCACAGCCTTGCGTCCCTGTTCTGAAATACTTCTGCCCAGGCCTTAGTGTGGCCTTGCAAACAGCCACTCCCCACACTTAGCCACCAACAAGGAGTGGTTGAGGCGGTGAGGGGCCAGCATTTGGGCCTCCCTGGGCGAGGTGGAGAGTCAGGCTGGAGAGGGAATGTGTGGGCTGCCTAGCTGCTTGTCCTATGCCCAGGATCACGTGAAAAGAAGCCTCTCCTCAGGACTTCCTTCTCTCTGCCCTTCTGTTCTCCTGCAGCCCCATCTGCATAGCTACAAGGAGGCCTTTGAGGAGATGGAGAGGACCTCCCCGAGTGGCCCACCATCCAGTGGGGGTAAGAGCACCTGCTAAACCTACCCCCCACCTTGTGTGATTGTCCCAGGGGTGGGGTGGGAGGGGAGAGAGTGAGCGGAGGTGGGAATGACTGGAATTGGTTGCTTTTTGCTCTGTGCCCCTCCCCTGCCTCTACTCTAAAGCTTTGTGTTCCCTACTGCCTGCTCTCAACCTAAGGATGAGACTAGCTCAGATTTAACATCCACGTTGTTTGACCTCAGATCCTGACTCTCGTCCTGTGGAGCTTTCTGTCTTGATTGAGTCACTGTTTCCCCCCATGCAACACTAGTAAGAGATTCTTTCCCAATGTGACAATCGTGACTTGTCCTTGCTCTTATTTCTGCTGCCTTGCTTATCTGTATGCAGGCATCTTCATCTCAGGCACCCTGTGTCACTTCTGCTAAGAAAGAACTGGGGCAGGTCTATCTTCTCTCATGCTATCCTTGGCCTCCAGGAAGGGTTTTTAGTTTACAACCCCAGGAGAAGCTGGTGGACAGACAGACAGACAATAGAGCCGAATGAGCCCCAGGGTGGTCAGTGTTCCTTTCTGTAGGGGAAGTGCCTTGGGAGGAATTGGGGGACTTTTTGTAGGGGCAGTGATAGGGTCTTAGCAGGTGTTAAGGGACCCAGGTGAGAGACTTGGATGGCAGAAAAGGTAAAGATGGGAGAAGCTCAGTGCTTAGGGAGACAGGGCTTTAGCCTGAGATGCCCATTAGTCCCCGAGAGAAGGAGAGCTGGTAGGAAAAGGTGACTGAGCTTAGCTGTGCATCCCCTGGGGTGTGACTGTCCTTCACAGGGACAAAATGTGGCCTGCATGTGTGGGCCGCTATGCCAGGCATATGGGAGGTTGAAGCTGTGTGCATGCACACACACATACACCTGTGATTTAAAATTCTCGGTGTCAGGACCCTAGTGAAATCGACTGTCGTTTTTACTAAATCTGAAAATTGTCATTTCAATAGGAAAGTCAATATCAATAACAATATTTTATTGAGATACTATATGATATTAAAAAACATTGTAAGAGTGCTAGGGAGATGATTTAGTGGGTGCTTGCTATACAGCCATGAAAGCCTGAATTTTGATCTTGGCACCCCCACACACCTGTAGTTTCAGCTCTAGGGTGCAGAGACAAGAGGATCCCCAGGAGCTGACTGGCTAGTCTCGCTGAATCCACAGCCCCAATCTTAAGAGACAAAGGAAGAACTAGATGCCGGCCTCTGGTCTCCACATGTGTTTGCTACAGGCACATGCATGCACATGAATATACCACATCTGTGCACCCAGAGACTTTATTCTCAAAGGGTACCAGTGAAATTAATGATAGAAATATTTTTATATAACTCCAGTCTAAAATATTGAGTTAGTGATATTGGTATTTTAAAAATGAGTCAGGGTGGTGGTGCACACCTTTAATCCCAGCACTCAGGAGGCAGAGGCAGGAATATCTCAGTGAGTTCGAGGCCAGCCTGGTCTAGAGAGCAAGTTCCCAGGACCTCCAAGACTACATAGAGAAACTCTGTCTTGAAAAACAAAACAAAAATAAAACCTAAATAAATAAATAGTAAATAAATACATAAATCGAGCCAAGTATGATGGGGTGCACTTGTAATTTTATCTCTCAGAAGGCTGAAGCAGGGGACTGTCTCAAAAAAAAAAACCCAAACAAACAAAAAAAAACCAAACAAAATACTTAATAAACTCAAATGTTACTTTGTGCCATTTTCGCACACACCTTGAGTTCCAGTGTGTATGCTGTACACCTGGGGCAGCCTGGAACAGATTAGCCCACCGTAAATGCCCAGGGTGGATTTAGAGCAGCAGGCGTCCAAACCCAGGGCACTGTGCTCCAGAGTGGCTTTGGGGCTTCTTGTGACTAGATGGCATCTCTGGGCCTTAACCTTTCACCTTTATAACTCCTTCCCTCACCGCTGTGTCCACCTGCGCTTCCCCTGCTGGGAATGGAAGCCATGTTAATTGTACCTTTGCTATTTCTCTCCTCTCTGGTGGCCAGTCATGCGTCCCCTGGGGACTTATATGAGTCCGAAGTTTCGAAAAAGGCCTAGGGCCGGAGAGAGAGGTTGGAAGGCGGAGAAATGCGAGGAATGTTTCTCTCAGGAAGGAGAGGGCGCCTGTCTTCAGAGCCACCCACTCCTTGCCTCACTATAAGGGCCACATTGCTTGGGTCTGGGAAGCTGAGGATGGGGTGGAGGGGAGAAGCCAAGCAAAGCTTCTACTATTTCTGGTCTCCTGTCCCTTTCTTCTTGGTCCCCTGCCCCTTAGCTGCACCGGCTGGGCAGCGGATGTTAGCCAAGGATGGGGATTTCTCCCACAAACCCTGGTCACAGAGCAGTTCATTCTCTCACGGTGATGCCATTCACACTGGCATTTGGGTGACAAGTTACTAAGTGACAGAGAGGTGCTTGTGAGCAAAAGACAGTGTTAGCAGCACGGGGCAGGGACATGCGGAGACGGCAGGCAAAGGCCTTGCCCAGCTCAGCCACGGAACTAACTGTATGTCGTGCGTGTCACACATTTGTCGGTTGGAATGACTAGGGACAGAGAAAGGGTGGAGGACGGGAGCAGGTCTCATCTGTACCTGTGATATCCCCTGTGTGAGTGTGTGTGTGTGTGTGTGTGTGTGTGTGTGTGTGTGTGTGTGAGAACAGAGGATGCTGGGGAAGGAGAAAGTGGGAAGATAATCGTCTCTTGAAGGCAAAGACAACTGAAGAGTGGGCTGTGGTTAATAAGCCTTCATAAGGTAAAGAAAGGGACGGTGGCTGTGGAGAGGAGCCATAGCTGTCTCTCAAGGATGGGGGAGGGTCAGGACAGGGCTGTCAGCCCCAGACTGTTGTAGGCCTCTCAAGCCGAAATGTGAAGCAGCACAAGGGGAGGGCAGGGGAGGACAGGGGGGCCAGCCCAGCATGGGCAGGGAGGGCGCCGCCAGACCTCACCAGGCCACACCCTCACCATGGTGTATCCTCACCTCCAGTGTCTCTCCATCTTCTTCCTACACAGTGCGCTCTCCTCCAGGTCTGGCCAAGACACCCCTGTCTGCTCTGGGTCTGAAGCCCCACAATCCAGCTGACATCCTCCTACACCCCACAGGTGGTGAGTGATCGGAAGGGAGGGAGGGAAATGGCGTGGGAGGCCCGGAGAACCCAGGAGTCCGAGCAGGTGTTCTGACTAGAGCTCTCACAGAGCAGAGGCTTTGGGGGAATCTTCCTGGAAATGAGGAGGCCGTGCCTGTGGGCCACACTGGAGTAATGCAGAGGGGCCACTCTGTGGGCCTTGGGGCGTTCTTCCTGCCTGCCTCTGCTTTCTGGGCCTTAGGGTTTTGAGACCGGCTTCCAGTTCTGCTGGAAGCCTAATGCCCTGTGTTAGTGCCCTGTCCCAGCACGTGCGTGTGTGCGTGCACGTGCTCGTACACACAGGTGTGTAGTAGAGAGCCATGCCTGCTGTTTGGTGACAGCCCCCTCACCCTTACTCAGTCCAGTGGCTCTTATGTTGAGCATCCTGATGACATCAGAGGCCAGAGCTTAGGGTTTTGGGCTACTACCCCCCCCCAGCTTTGCCTGAGAAATGGGTCACTCCCAGCAGCCCTGCCATCTGCCCTCTCCCTGTTATTTCACTATCAGCCCTGGGTCTCCTCTGACCCCCAAAAGCAGACCCTGCTCCTCCTTATGTTCACATGCCCAATGTTGGCAACCTTTGACCCTGCTGTTAAGAATAGGAGCTGGGCTCTGGGAACTTTCTAGGCTGCCCCCAACCACACCAAGGTCCCCCATACTGGTTATGGGGTGGACGGCCATGTTCAGGAGAAGGTAACAGTATGACGTGGATGGTCACCTGACCCATCCCCCTATGTCCTGCCCACTCCCCAGTTCCCTCTGTAGGGGAGAGAGACAGGGGTCCTCCGGGACTTTTAATGGCAGTTAGGAGTCTGCTGAGCTAGTTTAAGGCTGAGCTGCAGCTCTCGGGGGTCAACTTTTCCTTTCTTCCTTAGTCACCAGAAGACTGATCCAGCCAGGTAAGAGGGTGTAACACGCATTTGTGAACAATGCAGACACCGAGACACAGCCTCACTTAGGACGTACGAGCATGAGCATATGCACTCAGCCATCACAGAGATGAAGGGCCAGAGGCCTCCTCTCGCTAGCCAGCATGCTGCTATCTGATGCTTGGTCCACGCAAGCCCTGGTTGCAGAGGCTGAGAGGGACCTGGCTCCTGAGTGCTTCACAGCGGCCCTGGACTCCAGGGTCCTGTGTGGAGGAGGATCCCAGCCTCCAGCCCCCCTTTCTTCACCAAATTCGGTCTCTAGATATAATCCTGATAATCTCTCTCTCTCTCTTTCTCTCTCTCTTTCCTCTGGGATCTTCCTCTCGTCTTTATCATCTGCCCTCCCTTCCTGCCTCTCCTCCTCTTGCCTCTCTTCTCCTCCCTCAGAGGAAGGTGAGGGGGAGGAGGTGACTAAGCCTCCAGAAGGTAAGTGCACTTGGCTGTGTGTGGCTCCCACTCTCTAGGTCTGGGGATGGCTTTTCACAAGGAGCTTGACAAGGCCGGCTGGGGCTAGATCTCTTTCCTCACCTGCTCTCAAGTGACTAGGCACATAGCCTTCCTGCCCCCACCTTCCGACAATGAGATGCCACTCTGGGCACTGTCTGAATGCCGCCTGGGCACCAGTTCAGGCACAGCTAGTATCCGGGCGCCAGCATGGTGGCACCTTGTTGACAAAAATACCCCCTGTGCCACTTGCTCTCCCAGGGGCACATGCACCACCTGACTGGTATGCAGTGTACACAGAGGCAGACAGGGAGGGGCAGAAAGAGCAGGACTCTCGCTTGGCCACTCAGACATTTAAGCCTATGCAGGTCCTTTTAGAAGCTGCCGTGTACACTGAAGTAGCCGGGCTTCCTCTTGCTGGGTGTTGGTGACACTCACCTAGCAACAGTGCCTTCAATAGTATCTACTGTGGACTATCTGTCGGTGTGAGCTGGCTACTTTTGTCTGTCAGTGTGAGCTGGCTACTTTTGTATCTCTGTGACAGGGACCTGAGCACTCGGAGGAGTGGCTTATTTGGGTTCATGGTTGAGGAGATTTCAGTCTCCTATGACAGGAATGGCATGGTGGTGCAGTTTATTGGTGGCAGTGAAAGTGTGTGATGAAGGCTGTTCATATCGTTGAAGACCAGGAAGCAGAGAAAGAGGCGGGAATCGGGGCAGGCATTCCCTTCAAACGGCCACTCTTTGATGGCTTCCTTCCACACATCCTAATGGTTCCCCAGCCTCTCGAAGTATCGCCGTGAGCTGGGGACTGAGTCTGTGGAGGACTTCAGCCTTAATGGGACAGGAGCACTGGTTTAGAGCCACAGCCCTAGAGCCGTGACTTGTTTCCTGTCAGCACAATGCCAGGAAGTGTATTTTTCTGAAACCCAGGCTCTTGTGGCAATTGCTGGCTGGTTGTGGGCTCTCTCCCACAAAAGCGCCTCAGGACACCCATGCTTAATTCTGAAAAGTGCTTGCTTGCCTTTTCAAAAGATAATTTTGTTTATAAAAATTTATTGCATTTATTTGTGTGTGTCACGCACATGTATATGCATACTGCGCACACGCCTACACATGGGTACACAAAAATGCCATGGTATATGTGTGGCGGTCAGGGAATCAATTTTCTCCTTCTACCATGTCTGACTGAGGGATCGAACTTAGGGATTTAGGTTGTCAGGCTTGGCAGCAAGCACCGTTATCTACTGATCCATCTCACTGAGAAATCCTTTTAAGAAGTTCACGATTGATCTCAGCTTTGAAGCCAGCCTAGCCCTGGGTTTGAAGGAAGGCTGGCGTTGTGTCTGGATAAGAAGAGGGGCTGTAATATGGCAGAAGAAGGTTGGCTCAGGAGGTCAGAAGTTCAGCAAAGACTTAGTACATGGTGGTTATGTACTAAGGGAAGCTGGCTGAGTGGTTCCCGTGAAGGGCATGGGTGTCCTCATCTCCACAGGGGATATGAGGCAGGTGAACCCCAAGGTCACCTCCAGCTGTGCTATGTTAGATGTTCCCACCTTGGGCCCATGGTTCTGTGTGGCTGTTTCTACAGGGCTTAGTTTGGTTTTCTTAGGCCCGCTTTCCTCTGCAGCAAATTCTCTAGAGTGCTGAGCCATCTCTCCAGTCCCTTTTGCTGGTTTCTAACCAGCCCATGTGGAGGCTGCAGATCTGGGAGGTTGGGGGTCAAGGCTGCTCTCTGCCAGCCTCATGTAAGGGACAAGCTTTCTCCAGATTGCTTCCCACAACCTCAGTGCCTGTCAGCAGAGAAAGGCCCAGGTCCCTCGTGTGGGTGGCCAACTCAGTACATGAGTGGGCTGTCAGACTCCAGGGAGAAAGTCACCGGCTCGGCATCCAAGCTCTGGGAGCTGTGTTCTGCTTCTGGGTGACGATCCAGAAGAGTGAATATTGACAGAGCCGAAGTGAGGCCTAAGTGTGCTTCACCTATGACTCTCGGCTTACAAGGCCCTGAGTCTCCTACCCTTCATCTGTCCTTGTGTCAGAGCAGAGGAATTCTGAAGGGAAGGTTTCTTGAGATCCACCCAGCCACGCCTGTGCTTTCAGGGCTGTGGAACTAAGGTCTGTGTTGTGGTGGGGGTGAGGGACCCACCCAAGATCACAGCCATGAGGCAGCCCAGCCAGACTGCTTTTCTGGGCCTCCTGTTTCCTAGTCAAAGGGCCCTGTCCTAAGCCCACCCCTGTTTCCAGACTCTGTGGCTGGGCTTCCAGCTTGGGAGTGGGCAGCGAGGGCATTAAGGCCACGATGCCAATTCAACATTTCTTAACTCAGGCGCCACCTCCTGGGTCAGCCCAGGCCACATTCTTTGTTGACCCTTGGAAGCCGTGCCTGATGTTCTTGCTGATACTTTGATGGGAAATTCAGAAAAAGAGGCTTGTGAGGAAGAATGATCAGTGGCAGAATTCTTCAGCTGGGGAAGGAAGAATCTGAGGGATGTTTGCTCCGTTCAATCCGCTGGGCTAAATACATTCATGGCGTTCTTTTCTTCATTGACGCATTGAGTCAGTCATTCTGTGGGCCTGTTGTACAGCAGGCAATGGGCAGGCTCTGGGGAGATAATAACTGTATGATATATATATATATATAAAGCTCATGAACATTTTCATGAATAGGAATAAGAGCTATGTACAAAGCATTTGGCGGGGGACAGCTTTGAGAGACCATCGGCTAAAGAAGAACATGAGGGGTGGATATGCCCGTGAGGTGATATTAACCTGGTGAAACCTGAGTAGAAGATAGAGAAGAGGAAAGTGACATACATGGATGCTGGGCTTGGATGTCATAGCTTGTATGTGTGTGTGTGTGGTGTGTGTGTGTTTATGTGTAAATATGTGTATATATATGTGTGTGTCTATGTGTTTGTGTATATATATATATATATATACACACACGTGTGTGTGTGTGTGTGTGTGTTGTGTGTGTGAAGGTCAGAGGTTCATGTGGGGTGGCTTCCTCTATTGCTTTTTACCTTATTTTGGGGGACAAGTTCTCTTGCTGAACCTGGAGCTTGTCATTTCGGCTAAGCTGGCTGGCCAATGAACTTCAGGGATCCTCCTGTCTCCATCCCCTCTCCTCCAGTGCTGGGGTTACAGACACATGCCACTGCTCCCAGATTTTATGTGGGTACTGGAAACCAAACTCAGGTTCTCCCCTTGAGCAGCAAGCACATCACCCACTAAGCTGTATCCCCAGAACCCGCTTCCTGAAACTTAAAAATCAAGAAGATGGGTATACAGAGCCAGTGCATGTGTGTTTGTGCATGAGGTCTGGAGTCACAGGCACGAGCCAGGCCATGTGGGGGCCACTGTCACATTATTTTTCACTATTCCTAGCAGCTGAGAGGAAGGTGCTGTGGACTCCATCTTATCAACAAGGGAGGGGTTAGATGACCAAGCAGACTTATAGGGATCAGAGGCATTTGAGAATCTGTCATTTCGACATGTGAGGGCTGGCCCTTCTGGTGGGTATACACAGTGCAAGGGGCACCTGAGCATCTAACAGAGTCCTCTGGGAGGGAAGGAGAGAGAGAGCTTGCCACAACGGATTTCCATGCCGGGTTCTGTTTGTCCCAGTGACTCCATGAGGACAGATTTGTTATAAAGGAAGACATTGGACTCTGGGGACTCTGATGCCTCTGAGATTCTTGGTGATGGTGTTGGGGGGGGCATCAGGACAGGTGCCTGGTATAGAGTTGTCCAGCACCTGCTTTACACGAGGCTCTGTTTTAGGCCCTGAAGGTCTAAGGATGGGTAAGGTACCTGGGGAGGGCAGAGATCTTACCATGAGCCAGAAGGTCTAGGCAGAGATATGGAGGGGGGCTTGGGGGCTTGGAGGAGGCTACGTGTGGCCCACTCCCAGTGCTAGCTCTAGATCTGGGGCTCAAGGAGCTTCCTTGTATTTTTCTTCTCCACCACCCATGCCTTTGGTATTTCATTTATGTATGTATTTATTGTGGGCTGGATCGAATCCAGGGCCTTGTGCAGGTTAGGCAAGTGCTAGACCATAGAAGCCTTATCCACACCCCCATGTCTTTATCTTATTAGGGTGGGCAATGCTGGCCCCTTGTCTTCAGCCAGAGGGTCTTTTCCAGTAAGGTAATGTATTTGAGAATGTGGGTGAAAAGCTGGTAGTCCTGGCTGAGGAATCAGTCACTCCTGTGTTCATTCGCTCTCAGCCGCCTGCAGCCACTTGGAAATGGTTTGGGCTCCTGGAATGTTATCCACGCAGCACCCCCTCCCCCTTGCTGGGCTCCACTTCTCCTGCCCTCCCCAGCTGGGTGGCCTGTGGGTCAGCTGCTCCCTAGGGGACTAGAAGAGGAGGAGGAAAAGTTGTGACCCTGCACCCCCACCCCAGGAAGGGAGTGTGCAAGGGCAGAGGGAGGTTGAGGTCAAAGACCAATGTGGACCCAGCCAGAATTGCCAGGAACTGAAAGGATGCGTCCTTTCTCACATGCCTCCATCCTAGGCGGGTGAGTTGTTTTGATTCCAGGTTTGCAGGGAAGTGGAGTGGGCACTCAGCTGGGACAGAGTCGCCGCCTAGGTTGGTTGGGTGCGGCTCTGTTCTGGCTGTGGGCTTTCTCTTGGCAGAATATGGACTTTTTGAGAAAGAGAACTTAGCATAGAGTGTGGTGCTTACCTGATGTGTGGGCTGAGACCTTGGCAGAGGCACACGGTTCATTCTAGTGGGGCAACTAGGCGGTTGATTGTGGGCTCCTTAGCAGGAGTGGGAGCTATTCCTACCCACCTAGAACGAGCTAGTACAGCTGGGAATAGAGGATGGGCTATTACCCCATCTTCTCCCTCCCTCCCTCTCTCCCTCCCTCCCCTGTCAGTAAAGACTCACCCACTCCAGCCAAAAGCCAAAGTCAAAGCCATCTGGAATCATAGGGCAAGTGGCCTAGGGGGTAAGTAGGTAAAATGTAGCCACTGGGGATGCAGATAAGGGTGGAGTGGAGGAGGATAGGCACATGAGTCAGAGTGCCACCGGCGTAGGCTTCAGCCTGCTTTCCAGGCAGTGAAGATGGCGGAGTGCCTGTGTTGAACCTGACTGCTTCCACAAGGTGACATCTGGATGGGGCTGGATGGAGGGCCGTGTGGCTCTGAATCTGAGAGACACACAGAGTCCTCTGTGCAAGGTGCTATGGCTGGTGCCAGGAAACCTTGTCAGGCAAGTGAAACCTATGGGTAGGATAGCAGGGCTGTCTGGGTGAGAGATGATTGCTATGTGGCATGGAGAAACAAGAAAAACCGTGCTGAGCACCTTGAAAGACTTGGAAATGTTCAGAGGGAGTGGCAGGGATGGAATCCCAACTTTGGATGGTCTCATGACCTTTGAGTAACAACAGACTGGAAGACTGTCTACCTGTGACCCATGCTGGCTGGGTACTTATTTTCTCCAGATCTTAAACGACTCTTGACTGGTTTTGTCACTGTGGGTGACCCTGTGAACCTGGCATTCCTCTGGCTCCCATGTTGGGATCCCCATGAGACTATGGGTTCCCTTAGGCCACCCAGAACCTATATTGTGAGGTTGGAGACTTGGTACTGTCCACGGCTATTGGGTGGCTTTGTGTCCTGGGCCGAGGGGACAGGTTAGGTAGACTCAGTACTCCGTGGCTGCTGGCAATCCACCCACTACCTGTTTTCCTAAAGAAGACTCTGTCGCAGACAGCTGTGCCTGTTGGGTTGCCTGTTGTTTGCGGCCGCGGTCACCATGACAGCTGGGCTGAGGGATTGCGACAGAGACTGTCAGACCATCCCACCTAAGCTATTCGCGGAGAGGCTGACCAAGCCTGTGTCATAGGGCATCATGTCATCTCCACCTCCAGAGAGCCGGGCCTGGGGAGGCCAGAGTCCACACCTATGGCAGGTTGACCCGGGAATCCTGTGAAGTGAGTGTGTGGCCTGAGTAGCTGGAGGGAGCTTTTGCTGGTTCTCCCCACCAGCTGAGCCCCAGCCCAGCGGCATGTCCAGGTGACCAGGGGCTGGGTGTGGATGGCGAGGGGCCTCCCATGGCGTCTGGTTTCTGGACATCCCAGGTAACTCCCCCCTTCCCAAGCCAGGTTTCCCTCCAGGTGAGGAAGCAAGCTTTCGGTTTAGTTACCTCACCTTCCCTTTTAAGGCTTTCCCCGGCGAACCTGGGGAGGGACTCTCCTACTCAGGCCATTGTAGTTCTGGCCCCAAGGGCTGCAGGGCCTGGCTGTCCCAGGTGGGTTTCATTTCCCAGACTGGCTTTGGTGAATTTTCTGGTTGTGGCAGCTAGGGACCTGTGCTCAGATCTTGTCCCTCTGGGGCAACAAAGATGGTGACAGGCTCCTAGGTGTTGGCAATGGCGTTAGAAACCCAGAGCCCTGATCCCTTCTAGTTAGCATAAGGCTAGCCTCTGAGGTCATGGGGCCTGGGTCATTTTACTCTCCAGACCTCAGTCTTGTCATCTGTCAAATGACCTGTCTGTGACCCACGTTACTCTGAACACTAGGTATGATGCCTCTCTGTACAGGGCCTGGTGTGCTGGCTGTATGGTAGTGGTCACAGAATGTCTGGCTCCACCCAGGCACAGGTTTCTCTACGTTAGTCTGGAAGGAATGCCGAGTGTGTTGTGCAGGAGTGGGTGGGGTTCCTGCCAATAAGGGGCTGGTGAGTCTCAGTGGCTGGCACTGGGTGTTGCTTGACGAGCGAGCTGGGTACTATCCCGAGACGTGGGCCAAGTCAGGTGGTAGCTTTGGAACTGTTCTAGGAGCCGGGCACCTGGGGACCTGGGTAGGGCTGGGCAGAAATGAGGCTACAAAGGGAATGCCAGACATGGACAGGTGTTTAAGTTTTTAGGGGAAGGTGCTGGTGGCCTAAGATGCAGAGGCGGAGCTTAGAGAAGCCAGTGCGCCTTAAAGCCTGCCTCAGGTTGGGAAGTATGGGCAAACAGGAACCTCATTAAAGCACCTCTGGGATCTTGTAGGTTGGGGCGTTTCATGCTGTCTCTTTCCCAGTCTGGACTTTGGGGATGCTGTAGTCCCTGGCAGGGTGGGTGGATTCCTACCACACCTGTGTTCATCCTTTGTCCCTTTATTTCTCCCAGAGCCCCGGAGCTATGTAGAGTCTGTGGCAAGGACAGCGGTGTCAGGACCTCGAACTCAGGATGTCGAGCCCAAGAGCTTCAGTGCCCCAGCTGCCCATGCCTATGGACATGAGACACCCCTGAGGAACGGGACCCCGGCTGGCTCTTTCGTCTCTCCCAGCCCCCTTTCAACAAGCAGTCCCATCCTCAGTGCTGACAGGTAAGCTAGGCATGGGGAGTATGGGAAGAGAATCTGGGCCCGAGGCGGCAGAGGATCTGTGTAGACTACAGATGGGCAAAATCCCATCCAGACTGCTACCAGGCCTAGGGAGAGGAAATTTCTGGGCATCCAACTTTAGGGAGTCGAGGTGGTGAGCGAGGCTCTCGGACTGTGCTCCTTCTATGTGAATAGTCCTTCTGTTATTGGTAACCCAGAATGCAGAAAGCTCCACGCACGCAGGAGGCTGCTCTCCTCAAAGCTTTGGATTGTTAGCTGCTTTGTGCCGCAGCCCCAAGAGCCAAGCTTTACTGTTCCCACTTCTCAGAAGAGACAACTGAGGCTCAAAGGGGCAGTAGCTGAGCTGTGGCGGAAACAGGCTTCAACCTATGGGTGTAAGTGTCAGAGGTCACGTCTTTCTCCGTTCCATTGACCTGAGTGATGGGTATAGACAAGAGCCACCTGTGCCCTGCACTGGACCAGAAATGAGTGCTTGGAGTACAAAGCGGGGGCGGCTACTTCTAGCTGGGGAGGTGAAGAGGACATTGAAAAATGATGGTCTTGCAGGAACCCAGAAGGATGACGGGATATCTTGGGGTGAAGATGTAGGTCAGAGGGACAGAGAACTGCAGTGTGTGGTGTAGGCACAAGGGCTACTCAGGCTTGCATCCCATGAGGGAGGGGCATCTCGGTGGACAGACACTCCTGGTAGCCACCTGAGTGAGCCAGACAGGAAGGGAACCCTTTTGTACCTGGGGCCCTGCGCTCTGTAAGGCCCCCTTTTTTCCCCCTGGCTCTCCTAAGCATCAGCTGCTTGCCACCTCACTCTATTGGTCCCTGGTCCCTGGCAACCTTGTTCTTTTCCATCACATCATCTATGAGCAGAACTTTGGGTCTAGTCTGTGCCTACATCACAGCAACCTCATGACCAAGCAGAGGCAGCTTGTGCCATTAGTGAGCAGACGGGTGTGTGTGTGTGTGTGTGTGTGCTGAAGATAGACCTCCGAATGAGCTGAGATCTCCTAATTTGTGGTACCACTGTGATTCTGTTTCTTGGCTTTTTGGAGTCACCTAAAGCCCTCTGCGAGGATGATAAACCACCTAGGGAAACTGAGTCAAGTTGAGCCCTAGTAGGAAGGCTTGACTGCCTCTCTAAGTTTCTGTGGTGCTAAGGCCTACACCAGGACAGTTGCCTTGGGTTTCCATGGTGATTGCTTTGCTATGACTCATGACGGGTCAGGAGTCAGCATAACACGGTAAAGAAAGTGTGGGCTTTGGAGTCGGATGCAGCTGAGTAGAAACCTGGCCTTTTAGGCCTTTGTGGCTCTGAGCTTACTGTTTAAATTCTCTGGCCCTTGGTTTCTTTTTCCCATGGATCCATTATGTAATATATAAAAGCCCGACTTCCTCTACCCTGAATGGAGCTCTTATTGCTCTTTGTGGTTGAAGGATGCTGGCCACTCAGCAAAAGTCCACTCTTTATTAAATACCATCCACTGACCTTTCTACCTGCTCTCTCTCTCTCTCTCTCTAGCACTTCCATGGGCAGTTTCCCATCAGGGGGGAGCAGTGACCAGGGTCCACGGACACCCATCCAGCCCATGCTGGACTCCAGCATCCGCTCAGGCAGCCTGGGGCAGCCGAGTCCGGCAGCACTCAGTTACCGAAGCTCATCACCGGTGCCGGCTGGTGGCAGCAGCTACAGCAGCCCTGACTACTCCCTTCAGCCGTTCAACTCTTCTCCAGAGAGCCAAGCCCAGCCACAGTTCAGTGCGGCCCCCGTTCACATGGTGCCTGGGAGCCCTCAGGCACGACACAGGACAGTGGGCACAAACACTCCACCTAGTCCTGGCTTTGGCCGGCGGGCTATCAATCCCACCATGGCTGCCCCTGGTAGTCCCAGTTTGAGCCACCGGCAGGTGATGGGCCCTGGTTTCCATGGTAATGTGGTTTCTGGCCACCCAGGCAGTGCAGCGACCACTCCTGGAAGCCCCAGCTTGGGCCGGCACCCGGTGGGAAGCCACCAGGTTCCAGGCCTCCACAGCAGTGTGGCCGCCACTCCAGGA